>NW_027466977.1:307500-445000 GCF_046128005.1 Genypterus blacodes
TCACTCTTGATGGTTGCTTACCCAGATTGCAGGAAAAAAATCAGTAAATCAGTGTGTGTGTGTGTGTGTGTGTGTGTGTGTGTGTGTGTTTGTGTGTGTAGAGCATTTGTGTATAGCCGTTGGCATGGTGCTGTGTAGTTAGGGCCTCAGCCAACTTTTTCTGCTGGAATTTCCTGTCTGAATTGAGCACCCCCATCTCTCTCTCTCCCTCCCTCTCTCTCTTTCTCTCTCTCTCTCCCTCTCTCCGTTACACACACACACGCACAAAGACTTTTTTTTGTTTTAATCATCCCTGGTCTCTAGGGGCATTATTATTATCACTGAGTACTTCCTCAAAGACATGAGCCCACTCCACTTCAGCCCGGCACTGATCTGGACATAAAGAGAGAGAGAGAGAGAGAGAGAGAGAGAGAGAGAGGGGGGGGGGGCGCTTTTCTCTCCCGCCCCTCACTGATGAGTCATGAGGCTGGAAGTTGTCTTTGTTAGTGGTGAACACCTGCATTGTCTTTAGCCACAGATCAAACTGGGGGCTTAAGGATGCAGTAAAAAGTAAAAAAAAAAAAAGAGAAGAAGAAGAGTGAAGCCGGCCTGTTTCTCGGCAGTGATGTTTGCCGCCTCATTGTGTTCAGGGATGAGTCTCTAAGCAAACACGCCGTGACTACGAGATCAGAGGCGCCGTGTAAACCAAAAACAGACGCCGGCGTAAAGGTTCCTGTCAGTCGGCTCGTAGAGCGTAGAGCGGATTAGAGCGACGCGAAAAGACCCTGAGGCCAGAGCGCTCCGACCCACAGGTGTCTGGATGAGATACCACAGACAGTTTGACCCAAAACATTGGAGCGATTGGAAGTGAAAGTCGACTTAAAGTATCATCCTCACAGAGTTCTGGATCAATTCTTGCATTTACATCATCTACATCCTTCCAACCAACTAAGCTAACTCAGCTTGTCCTCTCTGATTCATCACCTTTATTAGAGCCCAGACTGTAAAACACAGCAGGTAAACAAAGCAGTTAAACCTCTAATAACAGGCCGAGCTCCACTTAATGTGACACATACATGAACTTCACTGTATGTACCTGAGTCATCCTGTGTGAAGTATCAAAGCTCCTCCTCTGTGTGCTCGGCGAGGAACAAACAGCAAACGAGGGGCACAGATCGTCCCGCCGGGCATACCTGTCGGGGGGCCGCCGTCCCCCTAGCCTGGGAAACAATGCAGCTGTCTGGGTGATGGAAGGGGCCTGCTCAGCTATACGCAGCCTCAGGAGGGAAGGGGGTGGGGCTTCTGGTGGCAGAGTTTATTTTAGCTCCTGCACTCGCGTTCCGCTGATCGATCGAAAATGGTGGCTCTGTGCGAACGAGAAACAGAATTCATTAGTGTTATACTTTATTCATGTAAATAAACTGCCAGGATCTGAACCAGCTGCATATCTAAGGAGAAGGATAAATAAACTTCAAGGAATCTGCAGAAGAATGGTCACATTCATGTACAAGCTGAGTAAAGAGCCTGAGTTCTGCTCGGCTCGGCTAGAGATGACTCTAACGTTACACCTGAAGGTACAAATCTGTGCAAACAGTGGCACGAAACCTCAAAATGTATCGAGGGTAAAGTTTCTATACACGTGTTTCAGTTCAATTCAGATCTGCCTTACACACAAAAACTCTTCCCCAACACGAGACAATTGACAAACTCCTTATCCAGTCAGAACCTCCTGCTCCAACTTCCGGTACGGTGGCCGTTTCTTCGTCTCTGGCTTAAGGCTTGTTGACCTGCGCCCTCCCCCAGACTCTCAACCGTCTCCGTCGACCCGGAGATGTGCCAGGGTGGGGGGGTTGGGGTTGGGGGCACCTTGCTAACAAAAGCCTGAACTTCTGGCTCCACTTGTGAGACAAAGCTCAAAGTCCCTTTTCCCAGCTCTCACTCCCTCTGGCTCATTTACTGGGCGCCTCTTTTGGCTTTGTAGCGCACACGTTTGACTTGAGATCGGCCTCCTCTCTCGCACACAAAAGCTAAGGAGGGCTGCTGGCTGCGATCCAGCGGCGTAGATCTTGATATAAACACAGAGCCTCTGGCGCTCTATACGCTCAGAGAGGAGAGGAGACGGAGAGCGTGGGGCACCAGGAGGCTTTTTTACGACTCGCTCCGGCGTTGGGAGACGTTTGTACAGTGAAGCTATTTGCCCGTGAGGCTAATTTTACCCGACATCCAAGTCATTCGCAATAACTTTGAGGCATTCGCCGGTTTTACTGCTGTGAAACGAGTCCAGTAACAAATTAACGGACGGCATTTTGAAGACAAAGTTAATCCAGCGCAAAGTGAAGGGAGAGGGGGAAACTATCGCTGATTGGTCATAAAAGTCCTGTAAACAAATTCCACGCCGGTCAAGGGTTTCACAGGCCGAGCCGCCTGGAGGGGAAACATCTCCTCTCGCTCGGTCACGTGTAAACCCCGCCAGAGAAAAGCGGCGAAGAACAAGACAGCACAACACGATGATGATTGCCCCCAATCATCATAACAAAAGACTGGGTTTGGGTTAAGTAGCGGTAATGCCTTGCCTTTGTATCTGGCATCACCTAAAAACAACACTCAGCCCGTCAGCGCCTGCAGGCACAGAGTCCTGTTACGCTTTGTCTTCACAGCGCTGACTGGGAGTTACAACAAGGCGTTACTTTACACGCAACACACTGGAAGAATCTATAAGCTTTGTTTACTTTCTGTTCATTTGGCAGTAATTTGTTATCCGACATACATTAGGTCTTTATGATGGACTGGGTTTAAAGGCCCGAGCTGCCAAAAGCACTAAAAGACCTTCAGGCATTGTTCTGACACTTTGTAGACGTTGGCTTTGCTTGCCAAATAATCGATTACCCGGCATTTAAGTCAATACCGGTTGCTATCTATTAATCGCGATCCACTTCCCGTGCGCCGCTCGTCTGACTGAAGCTCCCCTCCTCCTTCACGCTCAGTGTCATTAATGAAGATTTGCTGTGTTGTTCTAATGAGGCTTCCTCGCAGCTATCAGAGCGTTTATAGCAGGAAAGGGTAGATTTGCGCATTCTTTTGTCTGTCACATCAAAGCATTCATTGTTGCGTGTAAAACCTTATTGGATGGAGCGCGGCGTTAATGAACACGGGCTGAAGCCACAGACATGTCTAGAAGGTTCCAATTACCGGCGGATTGCGGGAACTGTAAAGCGGTACGGTTACATCTCACGCTGCGCAACAGACTTGAAGCGAAACATTAGCCAGGAGCGATTCCCGCCTCAGCTTCCCTTCATTCTGTACAGTATTAAGATATTACAAAGGTTCTCTCCCCACATGAGTTCCTCTTCTAAGTGATGATGCTTGTACTTCATGAATCTGTAGTCACACTGTAGGCTTAAGGTACGATTCGCTCTCTCCCACTGAGCTAGCTATCCAAGTTGCTGTAGCACCTAAATAAAGTTAGCAGATATTAATTTGTTACCTTTTCTCTCCTCTTTTTCATTCGCAGGTCCCCATCACCTCTTTCCAACGTTTCACACGCCGATCCCCATAGACATGAGACACCACGAGGGACGGTACCATTACGAGCCACACCCACTCCACGCTATGCACGGGTGAGTAGTCCAACATGTCTCCACTCACTCTGAAAGACAAAAAGGTACACAAGGGAAACAGAGAGCGGTGAAGAGAGACGAGACACAACAGACACTTCCTCTGCTATCTCCTCTGCTAACGTTTCCCTGTGACGGACTTGGAAAGCTCTTGGTTGCTGGCATCACCTAACACCAGGAGCTCTGCCAAGAAAAATCAGAGTGACAACTCACTGAAAGACTCTCAGCACGTTTACACACACTTTGATTATAAGGCGATGAAGGCAATAAACCAAAGTCTCCTTACTCCTCAATTGAAAGTTCTCTCACTGCACAGACCCAGATCATGATCCTTTATTCCAGCATGTAAATGATTATGACACAACATAAAGGACAGTAATGTAGCAATATGTGTCAAAAACTTTAACAGTGACTTTCTATGATAATGATTCTGTAAGTTTAGCGCCTCCGTGACCTAAAAAGAAAGATTCTTATTCTTTGTACGAACGAACGCGGCATCAACATCAAAGTTTGGCTTCATAGCCTCGCCCGACCTCCTTCAGATAATCTGAAATATTCAAAAAAAAAGAGAAACAAGCAGTGAGATCAATCAAGGTTTTTGTGAGAACTGTGCTGTTACATTTAAATTCATCCAGATCAGGTGATACACAGGCAGGCAGAGCGATTCATCACACACAAAGCGAGGGACGGAGGGGAGGAAGCATCGCTCTGCGCCCAGTTTGTTTTGATTAATGTGATGCGACTCTGACAGAGCGCTCCTGCTAATTCATCAAGACCTTGATCCAGCTATCTGCTCACCCGCCTGCGCCCAAACTCACCTAATTATTGTGCGTCGTCCTGGGAAAATGGAGCAGGGTGTCGGCGGAGGGCACCTGGTGGCAGCACTTTGTTAGCGGCCCGTCGTCTCCACACAGGGCCCCTTCATCACTGTTTGCATGGAACATAATGCAGGCTGCTGGTCGTTTTGTCTGAGCTGTCACCATGTAGATACAAAGTACTTACAACCTCGCAAATACAAGAAGACCGTTTCCTTCTGTGCTATCTGGTAGGAGGAAAGGAGGTAAATGTGTAAGTGATGGTGCTGCTTGGCTCCTGTGCAGGAGCTGCAGACCCATGGACACCTCAGTGAGGACACATGTGCTCATTATCCAGGTGTGTTAGCTGGATAACGAGGTCACACATCAATGCAATGTGACGGAGACGCCTGAGATCCGATCAGAACACATACAACATAATAACGATGCAGAAGTCCAATCAAGCATCATCCAAATAAAGCATCCAGTGTGTATGTGCCCCGGCTCTGGAAGTCATTAACCAAGAGCCTCTGGTGGGATGACAGTAGAACTTGGACTTTGAGACGGCACTTATGCGCCGTTTGCTTCAGATTATGGAGTCGGGCATCTTCTATGAGAAGCCACAAACCCGGGGAAGCCAGCCGCCGTGCCAGTATGTTTGACCGGGTAATTAGCGTCTGAAATCCGGCCTTCCGTTCCGAGAAGCTGAGCTGCAACGCAAGGGATGAGAAAAACAGATCCCCCGCTCATTCCGCAGCCTGTATTTATGCCTTATGGGAAGCAGTCGGGGGGCAAATTGCAGCACTGAAAAGTTGAAATATGCCCAAGGTTTTTGTGTGGCAGCGCTGTGGTCCTGCGCCGCCCCTGTACACAAACAGATGCGGTCCAGGCAGTCTGCTTGTTCAAGGCCTGGAGCCCCACAGCTCGGAATGTGTTGATTAAATGGAGTTTACAGATCAGCCGTTTGGGTTTTGTTTCTTCCCCTCTTGGTTGTTTTGGTTTTTGGTCAGGGTGGAAGGTGGGAGGACAGGGAGGAGGGGGGGAGGGAGGGGTGGGAGGCTCTTGGATTGGTTGTCAGGGGGCTTTGACAGACATGTTGTTATCTTTTGCTGCCGGTTGCTGGCTCCAGAGCGGCTCCAGAGCGCCTCGTCGTCACGGCTAATGGGCGGATTTGGATGCTCCCCTGAGTTACAGCCAGGAATGCGTTGCTGTAAAGACAAGGGACCCATCAATCAAAAACGCTGCTCTGTCGCAAATCAATAGGCTGAGATTGTCACGGTTTATCACACGGGCCAACGTCATCTTCTTACACTTTATGGTATGTGACAGCAATGGAGCACAATAATAGATAATTACCCTGCGTTAAATCCCCGGCTGGTTGAGCTTCATTATCCCACAGGCTCACGGGGTCCTGGGCCCCTCGTTTGTAGACAGGCTGTGCTTCTCAGAGAGTACAGTATCAAGTTGTGTCCAGATCCTTAGCATCCTGACGAGGGCCCCAAAAACAACCGAGGCAGGATCTTAGCGTGTCCCTCGTGGGTCTTGGGTGGTGATTTATCTTGATCGCCGTGGCTGCCCAGAAGTACAGAAGGGAGTGTGTCACATCATAATTCATCCCACCCCCAGCCAGTAGGGAAAATGCCAGAGAGGCAAATACGAACTTGTTGGTCAGCGAGGGAAGCCAGGGGAGCAGTTGAGCAGGCAGGGGGACGGACGGACGGACAGAGAGAGAGAGAGAGAGAGAGAGAGAGAGAGAGAGAGAGAGAGAGAGAGAGAGAGAGTTTGAATAGCGAGTGTGTACGAGTGGCAGAGCGGGAAAAGCATGCGCCCAGGCTGGCACCCGCACAGTCCAGGAGTGTGTGGGTCAACCAGGGCGCATGGGTGTCATCTCTGGGCACTGGTGAGGGATTATTTTATAAGTGTCATCACCTGTGGAGTGACAACAGTGCAATGATTCAGACTTTAGATTACATCACAAAGTAAACTTTGAATCACAGCTTAAACAAAACAAGCAAATAAAACGATGTTCAGATCATTTCCTGCTTGATAACGTCAAAGGTCAGACAATCAAATAAGCCAGATTCTCCTATTTAGCCCTATGAAGTCTCTCTAACCCATTCACAATGTGATGTAATGCATTTTGTTGGCTATGTGCAATGTTACGTAGTTAAATAGTAACTTTGATTTTGCCACAACTCCAAAAATGTCTGAGCAGTAAGTCGTTGATTTGGTTTCACCTTGAATCTTTCCTGCACCAAATCAAACCAAATAATGCGTAACTGCAAACTAACTGTGAATCCCTGAGGAGCAAACAGACGTCACTGTCATCATCTAGGAATTTTGCCTCCTAGCTTATCTGTGCTATATTTGTATGTTTAAAGCTTCGCTCTGTAACACTGTGGAGACTTGTATGTGTTTTAATATCTGGTTTTATTTAACTCGCTACTAATCATGGTGAAATCTGCCCCTGCAGCCATCTCAGGTACTCTGGTATGCTCTTACTCACGGTCTTACTCATCTGCTCGACATGCTGCGCCCTGTCCAATCACTTTTTCCTCACTGCCGAGTTTTTAACAATGGAACAACAGAGAAATGTGTAATCACACGGCAGAGAACACGGAGCAAAAATAGCAATTACCTCCCAGGAAAGCGTGTCGTCTACCAACCCGCAATGGCTTCCCCCCATACCTAACGTCTTTACCGTGACAACCGTGCGCCGGCGCCGTATTACAACCTGTCTGTCTTTCTCTCCCAGCACGGCAGCCACCCATAGTGCTCAGGTATGATGGGAGTCACTTGAAATGACAGCCCCTGATTAAGAGACAGGACTCTCCCAGCGCTGTGAGGCCCCTCCAAAGAGCTTCCTATTCAGCCACTGTGACTGAACTCAAACACACACACACACACACACGTTTCAAGTAACATCTTGTCAGGGAAAGGGTTGGCTCAACAAGGCTTCAATAATCGTACCTGCCAGACAGGACTATTATTTGCAGCCTCCTGTCAGGCAACAGCAGTAAATTTTACCTTATTATCAAGGACTCCAATACGCACTCAGTCATTTGAGTGATTTACCGTAACCAGAGCGGTGTGTGTGTGTGTGTGTGTGTGTGTGTGTGTCTGTGTGTTGACACGCTGGCTTGCTAGAGGCCAAGGAACAAATAACTATGGTTGATGGATTTAGAGACCTCAAGCTCTATTCTGTGGGGAGAGCTGAAGAGAACTGACACAAAGTTATATTAGATTATATCTCATTATACTTATTTCTACTGTTTTGATCACTTTAACCGTTGGGTCTGATCAGCAGTGCCAGTTTACCCAGGTAGCCCTTCAGTGGCACTAATCTAAGGCGGCGTTGCCAACCTGCCTATGTGTTGCTTAGAGGCAGGAGCGAAGGAAGTGTGTTTTTGTGTATGGAGCGTCTGTTTCTTCTCACTTCTCCCCTCCCGCCCCGAACAGAGGGCTCTTTATGGTTGTTTGCAGGAGACGAGCGGGCCTGACGGCAGAAAGTTGGCCCTCAGACAAGGCCGGCAGTCTGGAGGCGCTTACTGGAAATGGAGCGAGCGACGGGGCTCTGGGTTGGTTGGCTTGGCCCCGAGTTGGGCAGGGCCGAGCTGTGTGCTGGTTGGCGTCCACACAGAGAGAGTGTATGTGAATGAGCGAGGAAACTCTGAAGGAGGGGGTGATAGGGGTGAGGGGGTGAGGGGGTGTGAGCCAAGAATGCTCGCAAGGTCTCAGGCCTACCTTTCAAAGACGGAGCCAGCAGCTCCAGCCTGGACCAGTCACACTCGTGCTATCAGAGGCGTATCCACAGAGGAGCGGGATCACGTCATCAGGCACAGTAAGCCTCTGAATGAAGAACATCAATGCTGTCAAAACACAAAGAGACAAAGACGTGGGAATCAAACATGTCCTTCAGGAGGTCTAGTCTCCATTTGACTGCAGTTCCCATTCAACGAGGTGCAGCGCCCGTACGAGTGGAGCGACTCCTCAATGACGCATACAGAAGCTCTACGGCCGCAAATTGCAACATTGGAATTTGAACAAAATTGCCTCGCCGCCGACAGTGAAGTGACCTCCTCATCCAGATTACGAGGAGGACAAGTCCATAGCTCACTTTTGACTCATGGTTACTCACAGACGCGTTGTGAGGTCCTCTTCTTCTGCGTTACAGTGAGTCATCAGTCAGGTCAGTTCTTCTGAAGGGGAGGAAGACCATCTGCCTTCATCGTGGTTTATTACCTCTTCCCCCCTCTTTTTAGAAACCTCTTCAACCTCCGTCTCTGCTTTCTCTGGTTCAGGATTTTGATGAGAACTAAAGCTACAGTGTCTGGCTTTTTATATTTTATGGAATTAGCTAAAATTCTCATTCCACCCTGTTAGCATCCATCAGGTCCCTGTAGGCAGGGCCTTTCTGAGGACTGAGGTTCTCCCAGGTGTTCCTTACCACACACACTGAGGAGACGGCAGGCAGCTTATTGGGGCTGTAAACTCTTGGTAGACATAAGTAGTTGTGCCCGTTCAAAGGGTTTTGGTGCCAGCGGCCAGCAGACGTTTTTATCTCGAGTTCAGCCTTCGGGCGCTATCGAGAATTACAGCGCTCGCTTGTCTGTGTTCCTGCGAGCGGGGCCGATTCTGCCAAAGACGACAAACTTACTGTAGAGCCCGACGTGACCGGCAGGCTGTCGGAGAACTTCAAAACCTAGACTTTTAACAGAATCTATTTAAGGTTTGGAAACATCCGGATGTGCCCTTTCATCACTGAACATGTTCTACTCTACTGTGAGGAACCCTTCAGCTCCGGCCCACCCAAACACACGCAGAGGACGCTTCACTCTCAGGGCTCACAGGCGCTAAAGAACCCTCGGTCTCGACTTGTCTGTAGCTCCGGGGCTTAATAGGAGAAGGCGAACGAAAAGGGATTATTATGTATTAGCCGTGGGACTGGGGAGGGGAAAGGGGCGGAAGAAGATCGAGACGGCAGACACTTCTGCGGAATGACAAAAGTTAAGGCTTGTCTACGAACACGCCTGTAAAGATCACTCAAGATGATGATTGCACACAGTACAAATAACCTAATTATATATCTCTCTCTCTCCCTCCCTCTCTCTCTCTCTCTCTCTCTCTCTTCCCAGGCCTCCCGGGCTGACGGGCAGTCCGATCATTTCAGACATATCGCTGATCCGCCTGTCACCCCACGCGGTCGCAGGGACAGGCGAGTCCCCCTTCAGTCCTCCTCACCCTTACGTCAGCCCCCACATGGAGCACTACCTCCGCTCGGTGCACGGCAGCCCCACCCTCTCAATGATCTCGGCGGCCAGAGGTCTGAGCCCGGCTGAAGGTGAGATTTACCTCCACAGAAGTATAAACTGATTTTGTGTATGTGATACCAACTTACATACTAACATTTATTCCTAAATCTTACTGACTCCACCTGTTCCAGCCTCTCTTTCATTCTCTCCCCTTCTTCCTCTGAGACATTTCAACAACAGAAGCTTCTTGTCTCCTCGTCCTGCCATCAATCAAAGGGCGTACAAGTCAAAGCAAATCCCTCTGCTCCATTGTAACCGTTCTAATCCTTGTGTAATCCATACGTACGCCCTTTGGAGATGATGTGCTCTGGCTGGAGTCCAGATCATCTATGAAATTAATTGTGGGATTCCGTCTCAACACTAATAACAGAGTAGTTGGACGGTTGAAGTGTTGGTTTTGGTAGAAACACATTCAGAAGTAAGGTTTCGTTTACACTGCAGACTTATGGCTTTCATGACTCATGCTGTAAAGTCATTTAAGTAGTTTTAGTAAAAGTAATTTAGCACTGATACACTTGATCCGTTCCACATGATGTCATGCGTCTTACACATTACACTAGGACACGCCCACAGGATCGCAGGCACACGGCGAGGTTAGGATCTAATCGCCATTGTAAATTTTTCGAGACGCTCGGTCGTCATGTGTCCAATATACACAAAAGTAAGAATCTGCAGTAAGCCCTGTGGAAAGTCCTCCACATGTTGGCCAGTCTGCAGCTGCCTGGATGAGTTAACATGAAGGAGGCGAGATGAGAGCTGGGCGGGTTTAGAATTTATGTATCCTGTTCAGTATAAACCAACTCTGTCTGCTTGGCCACAGTTCAAGCATGGACACACACACACATACGAACACACACACACACACACACTTACACACACACACAGATGCAGTAATTAGTCTTACACCTTATACATTCCCTACCCTACATAGAGTGCTAAAGCACACCTTTCATCAAGCATATTATGGAGTTTTAATGTGTGTGTGTGTGTGCAAGTGTTGTCGTTTCTCAGTATGCACAGTACATACATACATACAGTACGCCTGGTGTACCCTCAAACGTGTCCCCTCGCTGCTAAGTGATTGCACACAGGCCACTTTCCTCCTCATTTAAGTAAATGTTTGGGTAAGAGAACTCCTGGAAATTAGCGCCGACGCAGACGCGAGGTGTCCCCCGACTATTGAGTCTACGCGATGACAGAACTGTCCTCGCTCCCCGTTCGCCCCGAGACGAGAGGAGCCACAGGCCCGCACCGGGACCAATAAATCACCGAGCGGCACTCTGTCGGCAAGTCAGGCCTCCCCGCCTTTCAAGAGAAGTAATGCGGAAGAGATGCTGTCACTGATAAAGTGGCAGGGAAATATGGCACCGAATGGAGGGCATTAAGCTCTGCAGAACATAAATAAAGTCTGAGGCGCTCAGCGGAGCATGAGTAAACCTCTGATAGTGATACCAGAGTGCCAGACAGGTTTTGGAGGCTGTCGTTGAAGCCAAACAGCTTACAGTCGATTCAATTGGTGCTTCGTTACCCAGAATTATTCACAACAGGAAGTACAGGAGTGAGGTCGTTGCTCGCACCGTCCTCTAAGCAGGGTAAAGAGCATGGGAATGAAACAAAGCAATGTCTAAGGAATGGAGGAGATTGACTTCTCAAAGAGATGTTGAAGACAGAATGCTAACTTTAGAGGGATGATTGCTGAGGCCAGAACCAGAAGAGTCGCACTGCAAATCCCAGCGAGGCCTAAGCACGGGACAGTTAGACTCCATGTTGGGTCGGATCCAGCATGTTGGAGCTAAATATGGCTCAGGGAGGGTAATTTTAGTATTGAATTGGGTCCAGGGTCCTCGGGGCAAACCAAAGGGTCCCGGGTTCAAGAAAAGCTAAACATTTAGTCTGGTTTTACAGGGACCGGTGGTAAAAGAAGCCACATTGGTTTCAAACATTCCCCACATCCCTGTGCGTTCATAATAAGAGGTCACACACACTTACACCGGCACAAAATGCTATTCTGCAGACGTGGAACGTGACCTGGCAGCCTGGGAGAAGCCAGCCTGCCTCGCTCGCTCGCCGCTACCAAAGCACAAACACACGGCCTGTGCACGGTTACCGCAGCCGGGGCCTAATTGGTTTTGATGGATCCAGCGAGTGTGTGTACGTGCGAGTGTTTGCAATTGTACGCCGAGGTGGCGGAGGCTGCGGTTTCGCTCGCCCCAGTGTTCCCCTCGGCCCCCGGCCAGTCATCCTTACCCCCGCTTCCCCCAGAATGCATATTAATCTACCATCACCTCACACCCCTGCCCTCTCCACACACACACACACACAGGGGGGAAAGAGAGGGAGCAGGAAATGAGGCAAAGGGGATTGAGGGACATAGAAATCAATCCATCCTTCACTCTTATGGCGCTTGACACGTTTAATGCGGCTTTACTGCATGCAGGTGTTAACACATTTTACGTCAGCGTTACCTTTTAGACGTGTGGCGTTCAGAACGAGCCCGTCAAAACGAATGCGTGTGCAGGACAACAAAAGTGCAGGAATGTAAGTCCTTGTTCCCTCCACCTCCCTCCCTCCCTCCCTCCCTCCCTCCCTCCTCTCTCGCTCCCTGGAGATGTGTTTCAGCAAAACTCAAAGACCTCAGACGTCTTTTATCAAACGTCTTGTGCCTCGGGGCGTCCGACGGTGCACAGATCTTCATATCTGTTCAACAGGGCGCTCGTTTCCTCTCTTAAGCTCTGCACACAACCTCTCTTTCTGTCTTTGCTTGTGTCAGACGGCCTTGATGTCTGCTGAGCACAGTAGTTGCTTTTGTTTGGCTCCTCAGAATGTCAAACTCTTGTAAATTCATTTTGATTTTGTAACTCGACTCGTTCTCTCTCCCGTTTCTGCCGCAGTGACCCACGAACACTTGAAGGAGCGCGGCCTGTTCAGCCTCCCACCCCCGCCGCCGGGGGCCAACCCCACGGAGTACTACCACCTCATGGCCAGCCAGCGTACCCCGTACGGCGACCTGTTGATGCAGAGTGGCGCGGCGGCAGCAGCAGCAGCAGCGGCGGCGGCGGCAGCAGCTGCAGCTCATCTACCGGACTACATCAGCCCCGTGGACGGTGAGGACCCTAAAAGAGTTGTTGCTATGTTGCCTTTTGAAAAGTGTGTGTGTCCTTGGGTGTTGGGGATTGTTGTGGTTCCATGACGATCGCACGAAACCTCAACAAAGAGACTTTTGGACTTCCTCCTTAGCTGTTGCCTTTGTCCGTGGTCAATGGCGGTACATTTCCATCACTATAGAGACGCCTGTGCCTGTGGCGAGCAGGACCGGGCTGAAGTCCTGCTAAAGCACTTACCGCTTTGACGACAGCACAATTTAACAGCCGCCTCGCCGTGGCGTGTTGATACCATCCTCCTATTCTTCCTCTGGAGGCTTTTTTCATCTGAGAGGCTCCCACATCAAAGCGTAGAGACTCTTTCAGATTTATATACGTGGGACGGCAGCAGGGCCGGGGGAAGCTGAGGGGGAATAAACACTGAAAGCCTCAAGGTCGGGAGCTCGTAAAAACACTTCTGCCCTCAGTGTGTGTGTGTGTGTGTGTGTGTGTGTGTGTGTGTGTGTGTGTCTCAGGTGTCGGGTCTATTGTAACAAGCAACGTCTGACAGAAGAAACCCGGTGTTTGAGCGTCGCAGGGTGCTGGAGTCTTCATCTCTGCTCTGACTCGGCTGTTGGCTCAGTGCACGTTTACACTGACACACGCTGGAATACACAGCAAGTGTGTGTGTGTGAGAGGGGGAGGTGGGGGGTGTTTGGACACACACTCACAGAGGGCAGCCTGTTCTTTCATGCCCGTTTAGAACCCCAAACTTCTATCAAAGTGACGGTCAGGCACCAGAACGAACAGGCCAACACATCCAAGAAACCTTCATCCCCTCCTGAATGGCGAATAGAAAGCAAGTGGAGTGGAAAACCGTCGGGGTCCCTTTCTCGATGCCCGATAACCAAATACGGCGCTTGGCATGGACGCTCTGCCTCGCTCTGGTTCCCTGTCGCTCTCTCTTTCATCCCCTGCTCCAAACCTCCCACCCAGAAGCAGAAGGAAGTAAACGCTCTCGCCCCAGTAAGACGCCGCGTGCCGACGGCGCAGGCGACCGCACGTACAAGTAGGAGCACAGCGGAGGAAGAACATAGATACGGGCGTCGCTCGGTGATTAATCTTTGTAGTTATGTCCATCATTTACTCGGACACGGTGCTGAGAAGGACAGGAAAGGCGAGGGGCCTCCCAGACACTGTGGACCTCTTTGCCTCTCCTCCTCCCTCCCTCCTCCCCTTTTCCCTCTCCACCTCCAACCACCTCACTGACCGCTGCCGTGCCGCCATGTTTGAGGAGGCTGTTTGCTCAAATAGCCACAAACCCCCCCCCCCCCGCCCACCTCCCTCGCCTCCAGCCTCTCCTCCAGCAAGACATCCACACGCCTGACCCCCACCCCCCCTCCCCCCCACAGGCAGGTTTTATTTGGTGTCCTAGCCTGGCAGGTAGTGATGTGGTCGGGCTTTGGGGCCGCGGCGCTGGTCCGAAGGCTCTTCCACTGCGGCCGGCGGACACAGGGCCCGTATTGACCCACGCGGCTGGCTAATGGTCGTCGCGGGCAGCCGTGGTCTGAATGAAAAGCTTTATGTCCGAGCCAAGACGCAGGAGGAGGAGGAGGAGGAGGAGGAGGAGGAGCGGAGGTGGAGGTGGCAAATATGCGCTCCGACCGCAGTCGTTAGTTTTGGACAGCAGCAGATTAAATCCATATTAAAAATCAATTTATGCGCTAATATTTAACAGACCTGCCGCAGGAACTGAGAGGACTCAGTGAACCCAGAGCGCCGCCCCTCCGGCCCGCTCACCCCCCCCTCCCATCCTCATTTTCCCTCCGGCCCGTTTCAGGACGAGTGAATAGGCGGACTTCAGGCCGATGTCGCTGAGAGAAAAAAGTGGAAACATCAGTAAGGCCGCTTCACCGTGACGATCTGAGCCTCTTAAAGACGGGAATCTCACCCAGAACCGGGCAGGAAACGCCTCACCCCACACTAAAGCTTCAGACATCAACCACGCCAGCACGCAAACCCACTCCAGATCATCACATGTTGTTGTGAGTCGCTGTGTAAACATCAATTAGCTGCCCGGCCCTGTCCGCCCACGCCGTCAGACAGGAACCGGCCCGGCCCGTGACTGGACAGGCCCGCTGAGCAAACACAGCGTTTACCATCCGGCTCTGTGGGCCCCCGCCGAAACGCTTCGCCGCTACTCTGACTGCCTTTGTGTGTGTTTGGGGGTTTTCACACGTTAATCACCGCCCCGTGTCTGACAAGAGCAGACCGGGCTCATACAACAAAGACATGCTTATCTCCATGGAAACCACGCTAAGACAACAAGGCCACTCCCACTACTGATCGCTGCTTATTGGAATCGATTTCAGATTGATTGGTAGTAGGAGGACCGACTCAAAGATTAACACCAGTATAGTGTGTGTGTGTGTGTGTGTGTGTGTGTGTGTGTGTGTGTGAGAGCGAGCAGGCATGTGAGGGGGGGGTTGAGGGGGGGGTGGGTGGTTGGGATTGGGCGGAGCAGTATCATGGTGACTTGCGGGAAGAACGTTGAAGCTCCCACGACAAACGCGGCGGCCAAAGTAAACGTCTGCTGCCGTCCCGCTGAAAAGAGATTTTAGTGTAGATGTGGCAAAGGGAGAGGGGGGCAGACAGATGTGTGTGTGCTGATGTGGTGGGGGGGGGGGGGGGGGGGGGGGCAGTCCCTTCAGGCTGCATACACAAACACTTAACTATATGTTGGTTCGTGAACACACGGGTGGAAGTGTGTGCATAAACACGCTGGCAAAACACAACGGCGGCTTTGGGCTGCACACCGGGCGCTCATTGAGGGACCGTGCGGGGACCCCCCTCGCTAATAAAGTTCACAGTGTTAGCATTAGTGAGATTTAGCCGGGGAAAATAAACATGTTCCCACTCCGAGAGGCTTTGGCCTGGAGGGCGGCTGGGGGCCCAAACCCAGGTTTGGCACCGACCCAGGGCGCCCGTACAGGAGGGCGTCGGCTCAGAGCCAGCAGAGGCCCCGACGCTCCACAGTCAAGGTCAAAGAGGGCAAGCCAGAGCGGTCAGGGCTGAGCGGTGAGACCGGACGGTTGGTACGTGCAGCGTCACAGAGCGGAGGGAGCGGCGAGGGAGGGAACTCTGTCATTTGTACGACAGTAAACGGGGATAAAGCCACACGCTTTCAGTTTCACTCCTTCCTGTGGATGGAGGGAGGAATGTAAGCCCCACCCAGTTCTCACACTGCGCTCCAGGCTGATTGTTGCATGAACAGGAAGTGACCAGCAGATTCAGAGGAGCTTCAGACTGACAGACGCAGCAGCAGCTCACAGTGTCTGAACACAGTGAGCTGGTGGATCCATCATGGCGTCCCTGCGTGAGCGTGGAGCGGCCATGACACCGACACAGCTGGGTGGGTTCTGGGGATTAGCAGCACCCTTCAATTATACCGTTTCTATTTTCCACAAAGCCATTTCAGTTAAAACAGCAAAAGCAAATGCTTAAAATAATCACTAACCTCCTGCACATGGACACACACACACACACACACACACACACACACACACACACACACTCCTCTCATTCTCTTCTGCTTTTAATCGATGTGTTCTGAAGCGCCTGTAATTACGAGGCTCTACGTACGTATATCAATCCAGATCCCACAATTACAACCAGCGCACCCTGCAGCCCCGCCGAGTGCTCACTGGAGACCGGGACACACACAACATCACATGGCGACACACACACACACACACACACACACATACATATTTTGCATTGCCATATTACCGCACGCTGCCTTTGGCCCCTGAGCGACATCTGTTTTCTCGCTTTCTGCCGGAAGCTGCTCGCCCTTTCAATTATAACCGCCGCCACCTATAAAACACTCCTCTGCCAGAGCGGTGAGGGTTGTCTGTGTGTGTGTGGGTGTGTGTGTGTGTGTGTGTGTACAGTTTGGTTTGAGCGATGTCATTTCTTTTGGCACAGCACCAAGCTAAGTGAACGTAGCACAGCGGGTCTTTGGCCTTAATGATGGAACTTAAAGCTCGGAGCTCTTCTGAAGCACGTGCAGACTTGCGGGGGTGTGCAGATGGAGGTTCAGGGCGGCGCGTTGGGCCGGGCGCCCAAACGGGTTAACGCAGGCGCCAGCGGGCCGCCGGGGCCGCCGTGCCTGCTTCCTGCCGTATATAGTGGAATATTAATTCACCTATCTGCCGTTAAATTTACTGGCAGAGACACAAACTCGCCTCGGCTCAGGAGCGGCAACAGAGCGACCACGTGAGGCGCACAGAGCGACACAGTGAGGTCATCGTTCCCGCCCCTCGACCCTCCGTGTTTCTCCCTGCGCCAAACGAAACGTGACACATTTATTTCTCATCTGCACAGAGGCACATTCCTGAGCAGCGTTTGTTGTCTTTGCCAGCTCTCTCATCTCCGCCCGTGTTGCGTTTCCCTTCGGGCCCCTGGCGGTCGTCTGCCGTCTGAAGCTTCCCGGGGGCCGTTTAACTGAGCGCACATGCCTGCGCCGCTTTACGACTCGCCACCTCCGCCGAGCTGGAGGAGGAGGAGGGGCCCTGAGTTTAACGGCCCGGGGTCTGGCCCGGTGATTACGGCGAGGCCTGGGTCCGTTTGGTTTAAGGGTCAGAGATTGGCTTCAGACGGACACCGGTGACGCTGACATGCAGGGAGAGTGTGTGTGTGTGTGTGTGTGTGTGTGTGTGTGTGTGCGTGTGTGTGTGTGTGTGTGTGTGTGTCGGGTCACTGTGTATGAACTTAGGTGAGTCGTGATGGGCCTATTATGAGTTTCCTGTTTCCCAGCGCCTCTGATGATGCCTGCCATAAGAACTAATTACTTGCAAACACAACCACACAGACACACACACACACACACACTCTACTCTGCTCTCTGGACTTGGGACCACCTGTTGGCCTTAAACGGTAATCTCTCTCTCTCTCTCTCTCTCTCTCTCTCTCTCTCTCTCTCTCTCTCTCTCTCTCTCTCTCTCTCTCTCTCTCTCTCTCTCTCTCTCTCTCTCTCTCTCTCTCTCTCTCTCTCTCTCTCTCTCTCTCTCTCTCTCTCTCTCTCTCTCTCTCTCTCTCTCTCTCTCTCTCTCCCACGTGTGAACAGTGAACCTGATCTCCATCTCGGTGTGTGGAGCTAAAATAGTTCCCTACATGTTTATGGGAAAGTAGCTGCTACCTTTGTGAGTCGGCCTTGTTCTTTCTTTAATGGTATTCTGAGATCAATTTGCTTAAATTGCCTCCATTTAACTTGCCGGAGTGCGGCGCTCTGAAAGAGATCGCTATCGACGTAATTACAGAGAATGATTGGCCGCAATTCATTATGCACAAGAGGAGGCGAATGTTAAAGAGAGATGCGGGCGATAGCGGCGCAGGTTAGCGTGCCTGTGACCTCCACAACAATGCTGCGGACCAAACGTTTCTTCTGACGCGGTTCAGACTAATCGCTGCTTTCTATTGAGGGTAAACGGAGATTAAATGGCGGTAAGTGAGAGGACCTTGGTTTGTTCTCACGGTCACAACATCCAGCTTCTATTTACCAAAGAGTCCAGTTTGTGTGCGTTTGTCCTAAAGGTTCAGATTTGATTGGTTGATGTCCTTTTTGTGTGTGTGTGTGCAGTGTCACGTTTCTCCAGCCCCCGCTTGGCCCCTCGTCTGAGCAGGAAGCGAGCGCTGTCCATCTCGCCGCTCTCCGACGCCAGCATCGACCTGCAGACCATGATCAGGACCTCGCCCAACTCCCTGGTGGCCTACATCAACAACTCTCGCTCCAGCTCGGCCGCCAGCAGCTCCTACGGCCACCTGTCTGTCAGCGGCATCAGGTAGGTAGACGCCCGACGCGTACGTCTTCAACTCGCCATGAAATGTATTTAACTGATGAACCCTTTCCCTTCCTACTCAGCCCCTCGTTCAGCTTCCCTCATCCCATCAACCCGGTGGCCTACCAGCAGCTGTTGTCCCAGCAGAGAGGCCTCAGCGCCTTCGGCCACTCGGCGCCTCTCATTCAGCCGTCTCCTTCCTCTTTCTCCGCTCGCCAACACCCCCTGACGGCCTCGTCCATGTCTGTCTCCCATAACAGCTCCAACTCTGAGGCAAACCAGGTGAGATCACTTTCTGGCAAGGCTCCTACAGACACATTCATCTCAGGCCTCACTATTACACATAAGCGTTCACGTGGAACCAATTAGACATTGGTGTAATCGTGAAGGAAAGTAAGGCGAAAGGCGTCGGATTGGCCAACCTGGAACCCGGGCTGCACACACTCTCTACCTGACTCGCCCTCAGGGAGAGAGAGAGAGGGTGAGGGGCAGAGAGGTAGAGGTGACAGAGCAGAACCAGGATATGATGCAGAGATGACACATCCCCCACCAGGCCGAAGAACAGGAAGAGAGGGAGACGTAGAGAGAGACGCTTATCTTACAACCAAGAGCTGAAGAAGCCGAGCGGATGGAAACACACTCATTGAGAGGCTCATGCGACCTTTAGTGGACAAACGTCTCAGTTTCTGCACGGAAACGTTTGGCAGTGAAGTTGAAACGTGACGATGGTAAAGTCAAAGCAGACCGGCCTGATTGTCGGTTGTTTACAGAGGCCTGGATTTGTAACCGAGAGCGTATTCAAAGCAGATGCGACTCGGTTTTGTTATTGTTACTACGCACACAAGAGGTCAGGCAGCCGCTCGGACCGAGGCTCAGACGAGCGGTGTTGAGAGAATGGAGAATATTTCTTGTTGAGTTCTGTGTCAGATCAGAAATATGCAGACGCTTTCTCTCCCGTTAGCGTCTCCATCTGTCTTACTTCCTCCTGTCCTCTCGTCCTCTCTCTATCAGCCGCCTGTATACACTCCAGCCTCTCCTAATGTAAACTTCCACTCGGCCGACCTCTCCCCCTCACGCCGCTATCAGCTCCGACTCAGCGCTGTGTTATGCTGAGACGACGCAGCAGGAGCGTCCAAACACAGATTTAACTATTTTGCTAACACTCAGGCGAACAGACACACCCATATTAAGACACACACACACACACGCACGCACACACACGTTCATTCGGGCCGCATTTCAACAGTGATCAGAACCACATTTCCCTTTTGGGTTCCGGCCAATTGAATGAAGCGAGTGTTATTGAAAGCGTTGGGGCCCCCCGAAGAGCCCGACTGCACTGTAGCGGCTGGGTGGGATTAAGACCCCCCCACACCCCCCCTTCCGATGTCGGACCCCTCCAGTGAACCTCCTACACATACACACACACACACACACAAAAAGGGCAGACATGCTCAGAACCCCGCCGCCGCATTGTATGTTATATTCTTTTTGTCTCCAGTAAAGTGGAGAAAGGGCAAATCTTTCTTCCTCTTTCTTCGTCTCTTTGTCGAGTTGAGAATCGGTCTGCAGTTCAAAGCCCCCCCCCCCCCTTCCCCCCGCCTGCACCCCCGACCAGGCGGCGTTTCTCCTCTGAACTCTGGGTAATAACTCCTCTCCTGTCATATTTCCTTTTGGCTTTGCCGATCTTAAAGCAGTGTAAACTGTTTAGTCTCGGTGGCGGGTCACTGTCTAACTAATGGGCCGGGCGGAACCCGTACAGCTCGCAGCTCTTTGCAGAGATCTGCTGTCAGCATCTCTCCCCGTCCGTTATCTTACTCTCCTCCACAGCAGCAGAGGCACCAACATGAAATAAGGTGGTTATAAAAAAGTGGGTTGATGAGGAAGAAGGAGTGGAAGTTAACAACGCTGTCCTCGTCCTCTGTCCTTTAGAACGCCGGTGGAGACCCGGCAGTGAGCAGCACAGTCAACCCAATGACCACCAAGAGGTCGAAGGTCAAGACGGAATCAGAGGGTCCACTACCCATATCACCCTCCACTCAGGTACGGAGACAACTTTATTATTAAGAGAACGGAAACAAGACCGGGCGATGTATCATAACGATGTTTAGATGTTAGCTTACATTAGACATCGTTTCTTTATGTTCTTCTCAAGCCGGTGTTGACCTGCAGGCACAAACAAAGAGTGCAGTGTCCTCGTGATGACGCCTAGAGCGGCGTCCAGAGCGCTCACTCTGTCACCATGCTCTACCACAGAAAGCTAAATGGCCTTAGCCGCCCATCAGAGATCAGAGGGAACACAGACTTTCTGCTAATTGCAATTCTTAATTCAGCCCTAATTGATGGCGGCAGCAGGTTTAATCAATGTGCAGATGTGTTGCTGCGACAACTAGAAACAAATCATTAAGCTTAAGAAGCTGATAAGATAAGAAAGATGCTAAATAATGTTGAATGCTCCGCCAACGTATTGACCAAATGGCCACTCAGTGCTCAATGTCTCACGTCTCCTCCTCCTTCCCTCTCTGCAGGATCACGTTGGAGGGATTCTGGACCTGAGTGAGGAGCTGGACAAGGACGAGTGCAAGCAGGAACCTGAGGCCGTCTACGAGACCAACTGCCACTGGGAGGGATGTGCCAAGGAGTACGACACCCAGGACCAACTGGTTCATGTGAGTGTGGAGCCACGAGAACCAGGAACACAACTGCGCACACACACACACACACACACACACACACACACACACTGGGTCACATGATGCCTTTATCATATCACAGATGGACTTGTAATATTTTCAGAATAATCACAAAGAGTTAAAAGAGAAGAACTCCTCGTTAACCCCAGGCTGACTGAGTCTGATCAGAGAGCCGCTCAGTAACTGATCTTTTCCTGTTGGGCTGACACGCGTAAGGTTAATGAGCCTGCGAGCTCCCACCAAACCTCAAACCCAGGCCCTGCAGCTGTGCCCCCAACCCCTAAGCCCCCCTGACCTCTGACCCATAACCTCTCGCTCTCAGCAACACTCAACCCCCCCCCAAAGCCCAAAGGATCGGTCGTAAATCCATCGTCATGCCAGCAGCTCTGGAGTTTTAGAACTTCACGCTCCTCATTTCCCCCTGAGCGCTCAGGACAACTTGTGTCCCTCTGATGGGGCGGGGTAACGTGTCGGCCCAAGTGTCCAGCCAAAGACTCTATGAAGGCTCACCAAGGTTAACAAATGGACGACCAGAGGATCACTGGTGGACATGAAGGTTCTCAAACAGACGGATGCGTGCTGATCTCAAAATTGGTCCAATTTGCAGACATTTCTTTGAATAAAGTGTAGTTCTCAGAAGCAAGTCGCAGAACAAATGCCTTAAGTCCTGGGTTTCACAAAATGTTCTCAGAAGGAAACCAGCCCACACCTTTGGGTTTCTCTGGTTTCCTCTTCCTCAGAGTAATCCCATCTCAACATCTCCAAATTATGTATTCGCTGTAGTATATAAGCTGAAAATAGAGGTCTCTGCTGGGCCACACACTTGTTTCCACTCCCCCTCCAAACCAAAATAGTTCTCGGCAGAATCGCCGACCGCTGCGCTTTTTGCTGGTGAAACAGCGGCCACATAAGTGGAGCATTGTGGGGCTCGGCGTCCTCAGGAAATGAAGCGGTTCCTCTGGGTGTGTGGCTATTTGCATGTGGTGCGCAAGATGAGAGTTTGTGAGTGCGCGACTGCCGGCCGACGCGTGTTTGTCCGTAACATAAGCTGGTTGAGTTTGTGGCAGGGACCTGTTGTACCTGCGGGCCAGGAGAGTGTGGTCTCGCCCGGGTCACACTGCAGGTCGGCACGTCAAACACAACCGCCAGAAAGTGAGATTTAAGTCGTACAAAAGGATTCCACATGCTTTGGCATCACACGGGAAACCGCTCTGACTTCCTGATCCCAGAAAAAGTGTAGACAAAGGAAGATAAACGTGAATGTGTGACCACCTCCTGTTCCTGCACGCTGAGGAAGTTCCCTTTCCCTGTGAAAGACGCTCAGACAGCCTGAAAAAACACTCGCTATGCTGTGTGATAGTTCCTTCTCCTGTTGACAGACGCATAATAACCCTCAGCCCTAATGTATGCCTCTGTGTGTGTGTGTGTGTGTGTGTGTGTGTGTGTGTGTGTGTGTGTGTGTGTGTGTGTGTATGTGTGTGTACACATATTGGGGGGGAGAATCATTTTGGTGGGAAAGAAGAGGAGCGTTTGCTGACTCATTCTTCAGTCGCGTCCCCCTGAAATCCTTTGTGCTGATTGAATGATGTGTTTTGTCTCCTCAGCACATCAACAACGACCACATCCACGGTGAGAAGAAGGAGTTTGTGTGCCGCTGGGAGGAATGCTCGCGAGAACAGAAGCCCTTCAAAGCTCAGTACATGCTGGTGGTTCACATGCGGCGACACACTGGGGAGAAGCCGCACAAGTGCACAGTAAGAGCTGCATGCTAACGTGTGAGGTTATGACCTGACTGACTGACTGACTGACTGACTGACTGACTGACTGACTGACTGACTGACTGACCAAAGAACCAGAACGGGAACATTCGACCGTTATCCTTAACTTATTGGATGGAGGACTGAGAGGAACTTTCTTATGGGACGTGCTCACATTGCTGCTAACAAATAATCAAGAGTTTTATCTCTAAGCTCAACTGCAGCAGCGTTAGCATAGCTTAGCAGCCGCTCAGTCCTCCCCTGCAGCGACGCCAAAGTCAAGTATGAAGAATATAAAATGTAAATCCGATTTTCTTTCTGCTCATCGCCAGTGAATCTCTGTGTTGATAAATCTTGAGGGCTTTGCCGCCTGCGTTTGCTGGGCGAAGATCAAACTGAGGCTCTGTTTTCTTGGCTTCAAAGCTTTTTCACAGGGTTTATGAATGCATTAAAACGCAGGAGGGGGCTAACAAAGCTGATTGACAGTGTGGGTGTGTAATTAAAATGTGGAGACAAGCGTGGGGCCATGGGTCCTTATTAAGACCATACTGTACATACGCTCTGAGCTCAAATCCCCACATGCATCCCTCCTCTCATGGCATCCGCTCGCTTTAAGAGAGTCTTCAGCTTTTATATCCATTTTTCAGTTAATCCGGTTTGATCCTCATTCACTTTCAAAACCAATTACATTCACAATGACTGCTCTGAGGGAATACCAAATTATGGCTTGTACAGTACAAGTGAACACAAAGGCTAAACACAGGATTCTCTTTGTCTCAACAAAGCACACAAGACAAAGAGCTGTAGCATACCCCACACTCTGCTCCGATATTTTATATAATAACCCTTTTTTACCAAAGTGTACCCATGCTTTGCTTTTCTGTGGCAGACCGCAGCAGGTGGGCAAGACGCCAAGAGTAGATTGCTTTTGAAAAGAGACTTTTCCTTTTTTTTTCTCCCTCCAGTCCTTTGTGGTAACCAGCTGCCGACAGCAAGTATGACATCAGTCTCACTGTCTGTCTGTCTGTCTGTCTGTCTGCAGTTCGAGGGATGCGCTAAAGCTTACTCGCGCCTGGAGAATCTCAAGACCCACCTCAGGTCCCACACGGGGGAGAAACCGTACGTGTGCGAGCATGAAGGCTGCAACAAGGCCTTCTCCAACGCCTCGGACCGGGCCAAGCACCAGAACCGCACGCACTCCAATGAGGTACGGGGCCGGCGTTAGCTTACTTAGATATCTACTGACTCAGCCCAAAATGACAACACTCCTCGTCATAGTGAAATTATAAGTTACGTAGGACATAATTCCCATAATTAAAATCAAACTCACACACTCTCCGCAGAAACCATACGTGTGTAAGATCCCGGGCTGCACCAAACGCTACACAGACCCCAGCTCTCTCAGGAAGCACGTCAAGACCGTGCACGGACCCGAGGCCCACGTCACCAAGAAACAACGGAACGACGTACCGCCGAGACCTCAACCGCCCAAAGGCAGCGGAGAGAACGAGGCAAACTCCAAGCAGAGCGGCAGAGGTGTGGATGGCAAGATGGAGGCCAACAGCACCTCCAGAGGAGTAGAAGACTGCCTGCAGGTCAAATCCATCAAGACTGAGAACTCTGTGGTGAGTCGTCGTCGTCACTCCTTCCAACCCAAACCTGCTTTTTATTACCTCATAAAACGTGGAGGCGGAGGTTTCATGTTTGTGCAAGAAATTTCCAAGTTCTGTGAAACGTTAAAACAAACTCAGATTCTTGTGTTAAGCTGTTGCATGATCTCCTTCCTGAAGGCGCGATTCTGTTTCCTTTTCCACTTTACTAACATTGTCTTGTCTGTCGATTATTGTCCTGATACTCTGTCTGCTTCCTGTCTAACTCACCTCTTTGGTCGTTGCTTGAACATGCTTCTCTCACCCTTGTAACTCCCCTAATGGACAGACGTCACTGAGGTGAGCCTTGAAACTGTCTGTGTTTATATTTGAAACTATTTGGGTTTTGGCCTTGCTTTATTCTTGCATGGTGAACTTTTTTTCATGGTAACTCATCTTCACACTATTGAAACATGCTCAGTTACAAACTGCTGAAACACTCATGTTGACCTACACAGGAGCAAGCAGCACCACGACTCCTTCAAAATGCATTCTTTTCTCTCTCCAAGATGTACAGCAGCCTCTGTTGGATGATGATAAAAGTCCCCTTCACATTAATATTCACAAGCTGGGACTCCAGTTTGAATTAGAATCACAATCAGACTGTTGCTCCCAGAACTCATCTATTATCCGCTTGTTTCTTGTTGTAAATAAATCAAGCCCATCTTTAATGAATGAGGTTACAGGCGTACATGTGCCACTACAAAATAATCTGCTATGATCAGAGAAGTCTTGATGGCAGTGTGATGTTGAGCCATGTTCAGTTTTTTCACTTTTCTGTACATTTCTGTGTCAAGTGCACAACGAACATTCATACTCATGATTAAACATTTCCCCTTCCCTCGTACCTGTCTTGCTCCAGACGTATCAGTCCAGTCCTGGTGGCCACTCATCATGTAGCAGTGAGCCGTCGCCTCTCAGCAGCACCAACAACAACGACAGTGGGGTAGAGATGGCTCTGCACAGCGGGGGCAGCTTTGGGGACCTCAGCGCGCTGGACGAGGGTCCCATGGTCGACTCCACCGTTCCCGCCGGGGGACAGCACGCCGGGGTCGGGCTCCAGTTGAGGAAAGCCGGGGGTCACGGCTGCGGAGTCACCATCAAGCTGGAGAACATAAAGAAGGAGAGGTTGAAGACGGTGAGGGACTCCTGCCCCTGGGTGAACTCGGCGCCGCAGCCACCACAGGGTCATCGCAACAACACCAAGCTGCCTCCCATACCTGCAGTCGGTACGTGTGCAACTGAAACGTGTTTGTCTGATTATTGATGTTTTGACTAAAAAGACTGGACTAAAGGGATTCATGAACATCTAATGATAAACTGTACTGTGTTGTCCTCCCCAGGTTCCCTGCTGGAGAGCTCCAACATGATCAGTAACTTAAGCGGCCCCTACCCCGGCCAGCGGCTGGGCGACCTGTCTTCATGCGAGGTGACGGTGCTAAACCAACTGAACGAGCGGCGTGATAGCACCACCAGTACCCTCAGCTCAGCCTACACCTCCAGTCGCCGCTCCTCCGGTATCTCTCCGTGCTATTCCAGCCGCCGCTCCAGTGAGGCGTCCCAATTCAGTGGCAATCGCCATAACAACATCAGTTCTGCTGACTCCTATGACCCCATCTCCACTGATTTGTCGCGCCGTTCCAGCGAGGCTAGCCAGTGCGGTGGTGGTGGTGGTGGTGGCATGGGTGGAGGAGGTCTTCCGAGCTTGCTCAGTCTGACACCGGCTCAGCATTACCGTCTCAAGGCTAAATATGCTGCAGCCACCGGTGGAGCCCCACCTACACCTCTCCCCAACATGGAGCGGATGAGCCTAAGGACCCGTATGGCACTGTATAGTGATTCCCAGGAAGGCTATTCCCACTCATTCCATCATCCACCCCCTGGATCTGTGCCCCGGAGATGCAGTGACAATGGAAATGGCTTCCAGAGCATGATGCCCCATGAGGTCCCCAGCAGCCTTCCACGCCGTGCTAGTGACCCAATACGTCGGTCCAACATGGACCCCCTGTCCTTACCAAGGGTCCAGCGCTATAACAGCATGAACAGCATGAACCCTATGTTTGGATCTGCTGCAGAGCGCCACCAGGTGCTGGCTATGCAGGGCTACACGCGTTCTGATGGTAGTCTACAACGGTACCCCTTTGCTCCCAGGCCACCTAGCATATCTGAGAATGTAGCCATGGAGAATATGGCAATAGATGGGATGATGGCCGGGGGGGAACAAGGTGGGGAGGAGGATATTATGCTCCCAGATGACATGGTGCAGTACCTTAGGACCCAGAACAGTGGCTCCTCAGCCCATATCCCGGGACAAGTGGAGTACCAGACTCAGGGCTATCAGACAGGCGTGGCCCCACCAGCATCGTTTTATGGTCAGAGGAGGATGGCCATGGTGGAAGCAACCATGTCTCATGGACAGGACATGCAGTCCTGCCAGATGAGCCTTGGAGGCTCCCAGCAGACCTTCTCTCCGCCATCAAACAGCATGAACAAGAACAACATGCCAGTGCAGTGGAATGAAGTCAGTTCAGGGACCATGGATGCCACAACCAAGCTTTCCAAACAGCAGCAGCATCCTCTCAGGGGGAACCTAGCTGTGGTCCAGCAGAGGCACAGCTTTGGTCCTCTGCCGCCACAAGGCCAGGGCCTGGGCAGCAACCAGCAGGTATTACCCATGAACCAGAACATGTCAATGCAGGGATACGGGCAGTACAACAACCAGAGACTGATGAACATCTCCCTACAGCAGAACCAACAACAGAGGCAATGCAACAATGTGAACTTGAGTGAGCAGCCCAGTCCTCAACAAGGGTTTGGCCAGGACACAATCGCAAATTTCACGAGACCGATGCGTAACGGTATGCCAAATCAGATTCATCCAGAAATGCCAAATTACAGAGCACGGACACAGACTGATGGCTTCTCTCATATCAACCAAGTGGAGCAGCAGCAGCAGATGTGTAACGGTGTCGCCCAGCAGCAGCAGCAGCAGCAGCATAATGTCCATAATGGCAGAGGTGTTTTACAACCCAGGCCTCCAATGGAGCCCAAGGCAATTGCAAGACATCACATGGGCTCTAACGCCATGCAGCCAAACCGTTTCAAGTCTTCAGATTTGATCCCCAGCCATGGTATCGATACTTCTGAGGCCAGTCCAAAGAGGCCGAGCGGGTCAGTAGGCCACAACGGCACCTCTGTCAATCCCAACTCTGCTATGATGTACACAGGTCAGATACATATGTTTCAGCCCGGTTCTGCCAGCCTGGACGCCCCAATGTCCCCCTGTGCCAGCCAGGAGCCCCCTGCTGGTAACAACGCCGCTGCAGCCAACTTGGCCTCGCCGGGAGTAAACCAAGTTTCCAGCAGCACAGTGGATTCTTCCACCGGTGGCTCAGGGCCCACTGAGCACGCCCAGATCGACTTTGACGCCATGCTGGACGACGGGGACCACTCCAGCCTCATGTCGGGCACACTGAGCCCCGGCCTGATGCAGAGCCTCTCCCAGAATTCCTCGCGTCTCACCACCCCGCGCAACTCCGTCACCTTGGCGTCCGTGCCGGCGGGGATCGGCAACATGGCCATCGGGGACATGAACTCTATGCTCACGGCGTTGGCTGAAGAAAGCAAGTTCCTCAACATGATAAGCTGAGAGCAATCCAAAACCTCATCCTCCATTCAATCCTTCAACCATCATCTACATCAGAATCACGTGGACCACACAAGAAAGCACTGACTGAACTAAGAGAACCTGTTTCTCTCTGAAGCTTTGACCTTCAGTGTCCATAGTATTACGCTAATCTTGTAATATTTGCTTCAAATTATATGTTGCATTTAGTGGATATAGCAAAGGTTAAGGACCATTTTCTACCATCACATGTTAAAGCCATACTTTACTGCTACAGATGTACGACAGCCAGGGTTCATACACACATCTACACACAGCTGCCATCCAGTATTTGTTGGTGTCGACGCCCCTTTACAACGCGGTGCACTGAGAGACGTTCACATCGTGCCTTGCTGATGACATCAAGGTTGAAACAAGTGTAACCAGGACAGGAAGTGTAGATATCAGATCATATTTTCTCACGAAGACATTTATGTTTATAGATTATACTGAACGGTACTTGTTTTAAGTTATGCTATAGACGTTTGCTGTTTAAACTTGGGCTGTCTGAGTGAACGTGTGTCATCTCTCATCTCATCCCCGTCACTCAAACACGCTGGCGTTTGCTTTTCCACGTAGTCTGAGAGATTCTAGCCTCTGTTGCTCTGTTGTGAGATAAAAGATAAAAGTCTTAAAGATGAAACATTTTGACAGCCCGGCTCCTCAACATAAGGATCCATGGACGTGATGTGTTTCTGTGGCTGGGTCTGGGTTCTGGGGTCTGCTGGTCTCTGTGGTCCCCCCTCACAGTGCTGAATGATTGAACAGGACTGGCCTCTGTGCCGATGAACACACGTCTTTCTCTAAAGGAATATACAAGTACCTCTGTGCGTTCTCAGTAAAGAGCCAAACCCTAATTAACATGTTCACCCCCCCATACACACACATACACACACACACGCATGTGCGCTGGGCTCTGGATGACAAAGATCCCAGGAAGGGACTCAGTGGAAGGATGAAACGGTGTTTAGGACCCAGGGGCCGCCTCGGCCTGCAACCTCCTCAGTTTTGTTATGTTGATTTTCTGCTGAATTTATAAGTAGCCTTTAAAATGTGTGTGTGTGCGTGTGTGTGTGTGCTACCTTCCACTTTTACTATGCTCCGAGTGTGTGGGTTTGTGTGAGTGTGTATATAGCTTTTGTACATTTCAAATAAACTATCTCCTTTTTTCTGTTTAAAGCTCAGAGTCCTGTCTTCTGTCTTCTCTGGCTGAGGCCACCTGAAAGTTATCAGCTTAGTCTGAGCAGCGTCACATTTTTGGTTCTGTCAGTCTTGAGCGTGACACTAAGGCCAAACACACACTGGGACTTTATAAATACACTTCATGGGGACAAACTGTACACATTTCTACTCTGTTATGTTGATCTAGAGTTCTGCTTTGTCCCACCGTACAGTTCTGCTCTATTCTTCTAGCACTACTCTGCATACTGAGCGAGAACAGACCATTTTAAGTTCTGAAAAGGTCCGTCAGGTTACATGTTTTCAATCGAGATATGAAGGACAAATAAAAACAGATGCTTTCAAGTAGGGTTAGGGTTTAAGGCTTCAAGGCACTGAACCTATTTCTATGGGCTTAGACCTTAAACGTGTGTGTGTGTGTGTGTGTGTGTGTGTGTGTGTGTCAGTCATCTCACTTTGCTCCAAGAAGGCTGGAGTGCATATGCTTCAATAATCGAGGGGCAAACTTTGTTTTCCTTTGAAGCCTGGTCTTTCATCTCCACACATCGGGCCGTGTTCTTATTCTGCACACTCTGCTAATGAAACCATAATGTTAATCTTATGGGGGTTTCAGTAGTTGCGTGTTTTTTTTAATCCTCAATTCTTGAATGTGCTTGCAAGTGCAAAAAAAAAAAAAGGAACTCCTGTCTGAAAAGCAGGCGAAAAACGATACTTCACACACACAAAACGCACACAAAGCAGATTCTAAAGTTAGCAGAGTGTCGTCCAAAATGAACAGTGGCAGGCCGACGCTGAGGAAACGGGATTGGGAGCAACATGAAACATGTTAGAGGGAAAGAATGGCGGGAAGAGGAAGAGGAGGAGGAGGAGCAGGTCAGGGGGAGAAGAGCGAGAGGGAGTCAAGCTGGTGCGAGGAAGAGGAGACGGGAGAGGAAGCACAAAATCAAGATCAAATTCTTTTTTAATTTGACAGCAAATTCATCTGAGGGCCGAGTTTGACGTGGAACCCTGTGATTGGTTTTAGCATCGGAATTCCTTATTCTCTCAGAGGGGGGAGGGGGAGAGGGGGAGGGGGGATAGCCTCAGGGCGAGGAAGACGAGGAGAGAGCGAGAGGTTAGAGAGGCAGCCCAGATGATCAGACGCAGAGGGGGTTAGAACATGCAGAGACGAGGAGTGTGATGATGAAGAGAACAAAACACACACACAGAGCTGCAACTCACACACACACACACACACACTTCAATACGGTCAGTTATTGTTAAGTCTTAAAGACGTTACGAGCACACACACGCAGCTTCTTCTGTCCTCAGATGTCTCATGTTCTGATAATAAGAACTCTGGCTCTTCATCCCCGTAGATACAAAGGCCACAAAGTGACAAAGACTCTTTAAACTGATGAAGACTGGCATCATGTTTCTATAATGAAGGTTCAACCAAACAGTCTCTGTCCAGGCGAAGAACCTAGATGCTTACGAGATGTCCTCCTGATTATTCTTTAAGAATTTGTGGATCATAAACAAATCTAATGAAACCTTATGTAAATGTCATGTTTGCTCATTCTGCTGGTCTGCTTCATTCTGGAGAGTCAAACTAGACGCTCTGATTTAGCCTCCCTGTAGTTTCGCTTCATATATCCGATCGTCTTCCCTGACCGACCGCTCGTCTGCTTCCAGGCTAAACTAAGTCCTGGTCTGGTCCTGTTCTGGCCCCAGAGGACGGAGACTGAGCGTCCCGTCTCCGTCTCTCTAATCCCCCTCCTCTCCCTCCAGCTGTCCTCTACTTGGCTGACCTCTCTGCAGCGTTCTGAAGCGTCTGCGTGCGTGAGGCAGGAGGCGCTCAGAGGAAGTCAGCTGTCGGCCCGGCGACGTTCGCGCCCCGCGCCGCAGTTGCCACCAGACAAAACAAGCTAGCACCAGGGGCGCAGGGGGTCAAGTGGATGAAAGACGCTTCTCCTCAGCTGACCCACGGCACGACGCTGCTACTGTACAGGAACACAGGAAGCTCAGCGTGAAACACTTCACTTAGACTCAAGCTGCAGCTGCTCCACATGTGAACCACTCTGCACATAAACAAAAGGAAGTTGTCCATTAAAAAATACAAAGCATTCAACAGCTCATGACAAATTCATCAATCATAACAGTCTGAACAGTTTCCCAAGTATTTCCCAAGTTTCCAGAAACACTCAAACACATCAATGAGCTACCATGCTCTTCTGAAGGTGATGTCTGCATGTTTTGCACACACACACACACACACACAGAGCTAACCTCCTGGAGTTTCTCGCAGCATTTTCAGGAATCACAAGAGAAGAAGAAGCTGCAGACAGAACAAAGTAGCTTCTCACACTTACACATTAAACACTCTTCTTTGAGTCCTGCTGCAGGTGTCATCAGTATGACATCATGTGAATGTAAACATTGTTCTCCACATTCTGGATGATCAGTTCTCCACACCAGATTGAAACTATGAAATAAAATCTTATGATCTTTGGTTAAAACTCACAAAGTCGTTCCAGGTGAATTTGGAGGTTTACGGTGACGTGTGTCTCATTTTGCTCTTTGACCTTTGAGACGCAGGTCATCATAATAAAGCTCCGTGCTGCTCGGGGGGACACCGCCCCCTCCCTCCCCCCCAGCTCTCATCAAAGGCTTCCGGCGCCGAGCTCTGCGCTGGCTGAGATCAGAGCGGCCTGACCCGCGTCCCAGTCCAGGTTACCTACTGCTCCAATAGAGCTTTGGCCTGTCCTGCTGCCGCCCCGGGGGCAGAACGTGCCCCCCCACCCCCCCCAAACACCGGAGGTCCAAGAGTTATGGTTGCCACGTACAGAGCCTGGAGGACATCTGTGATGAAGGCCCGTATTGTGGCCTTCCTCAGAGCTTTAGAGTCCAGAGGCAGTCCTGACCCGGATGGTGACCCCCTTTAGGTCCTCTTCTATTGCCAGCCAGAGCGGGGGTCAGATGCTGCGCGGGCTTGGCTGTGAGTGGGCCGCTGAGGAATGCCAGCTCTCCATTGAAGATCTTCTGATTAAAGGCTTATGTGAGTGAGTGAGTGGCAGGAAGGGACGACCTCGTCTCAGCTCCTGGTCAGAGAGGTTCACGCTCACGCTTTCATGCCGCTCACACTTTTTCCCTCTTCCTGTTGTAACTGGCACAAGAATGCACACCCACTCATCTCCACACACACACATACACACACATACACACACAGGATTAGCTGGTCTGAAAGGGACGAAGCTCACAAGTCCAGACTGATTATTGGACCCTAACTCAGCTCATTCTCACTTCTCCACTTAAACCTGGACTATGAAGGAATGAAACTATGAACTATCTCTGCTTTGAAAGTTTCCCTTCCCTCTCTGCATCTGTTCTTGTGGTGAGGAAGTCTGTCCTAGGTAGAGACCGCAGGGAGCGCGGGCAGTTCCGTTTGTGCTAATGTTGCTTTGGTTTGGCCGGCTGGCGTTTTTGCTCCCAGCCACATTAACCCCAAGCTCCGCCCTGAACGCTGAAAACCCTCATCACACTGTTTTTACTGCTCCTCAAGCAAACAGGCTAATGTGCCAAAGAGAGGATTCCCACCCAAAACCTGACCCCTCGACCTTGCGTAGAGGTTTGGACAGACCTGTTTCTGCAGCGGCCTAGAGATGAGAGGATGGACGGAGGTTTGCACGTCCCACGCCGCTGTAATTACATGATGGTACAACGCGCTGACCAGGACCAGGACCAGGACCAGGACCAGGTTTTAAGGTGTTGGTCTCTTTGTCGACTTGTAGGTAGGAGACAAACCTGACCGGCATGATAACCTTCAGAAAACCAGACAATCAGGAGAGCAAAGACAATCTGAGGAGCACGAGGCCTGATGAACCTCACATCTCACAAGTATCAGATACCCCGCAACCTCCCCAGGGGGGCTCTGGGTCTGAAGCCTCAATCAGCCAAGACAAAACACAGATTGTTTCCCTCCATACAAAGCACAACGGTCCCCTCGCCAAGTCATGTTTCCTCTTTTCAGTGCGCCGCACGTCTGTGTGGACACGGTCAACCAACGCGGTGACGTTTGAAAGAAGGAGCCGCCGCCGTATTCCATTTTGAGAAACTGCAGCTTTGACCAGTTGTTTTAGCCAAAAGGAACCGAGGTAGGCTCAGCATTGTCCAATCAAACGCCTTTCTATCATCCTTGCTACTGCATGAGCGTCTTCTGCAGGTCGTTTGGAGCGAAAGAGCCTCACACCTGTGGGGACAACATTTGATTGACGATTAGGCCACCATAACATGTCTGAAAGATGCCAAACAACTTTGATTATCAGCTCAGATGGATCCGATATAAGTAAAGGTTTGTGTTCTTGTTGAGTGTAGAACAGAAAACCTTGTCAGGATGTCAAGGATGCTTGGAGAGCCTGGAAAAATTGGACGTGAACGCAGTGCACAGTTACAAATGCAGTTTGCAGCCATTAGCATTTGGATTGATAATCTCCTTAAGAATCTAAACGTTACCAGATGTGGAGCAAATATTCTCTGCATTCATAAACAGATTTTATCTCCGTACATGTCTTAGTTACTTCTGTTAAGTGAACTGAAAGGTTTGGACTCTTTGCGTCTGACGCAAACACGCATACACAAGCAGTTTGTGGGGTTATGAAAAATGCATGTTAGTCTCTCAGGCGCTTGTTGAGATACAGCGTGCGTGCATCCTGCCCCCCCCCCAGCGAGGCTTTGCTAAGAATGCAAACTGAAACTGGCCGGCCGTGGCTGTGGATTTAGCAGAAATGGACTCCAGCTGCAGCGCGATGCTCTTTGGCACCGCTGACAAACCTCAAATCCTGCAGGCCGCAGGGTCGATTACACTCTGCGTGACCATCTCGGATTGGGTTACGAGATTTTTGGTGATCGCTGGACACGCAAACGTAAAGTCAGACTGAACACCAAACCTGGACCAAGTATTGATTACATCTTAGTCTGTTTGGCTGCCATGAGCCATGTCATGATTAACATCTGTGATTAACTTCCATTATTATCACAGTGAAGGTTTCTGTGATACACAACACAGAGAAGTGGTTAGAACAGCTACTTTGTGAGGAACAGACCTGTTTGAAATTCCTCCAGAACATTTAATGTCTTACTTCATAATCCACAGATTCATTTTTACTCAACTAGACAGTTTAGTAGCAACCTGCTGATGTTAGACTTTCAATTAGACACAGAAGGTCAAAATTCTAAAGAACACAGTCCCTCATTTAATATTCCCACTAACCCCTGAGGGCTCTGAGCACGACGGTGATGCGTTTCCTGCTTTTGCCTCTGAAGCTTCTGTGTGAAATGAATGAGACTCAATTAGGAGATCGTGAAAGACAAAGTCCAAGAACCTCACTGACGGAAGACGGAGCAAACGGCCATGAAGTCTAAAATTTCTTATTTTGTTTTTTCTTTGCCCGCTTCCCAAAGGCCTGGAGAGGAAACCACTCTCCTCTCTTCTTCTCTGCTTCCCTTTCAGCTCAGGTGCAGCGTTAAAGTCTCGCTGGTGTCTCGGCTTTTAGCACTCAGAAGTGTCAAAATGTCCCATTTTAGGTGGCAAAGCATTATCGCACATCGTGTCTCTGCCTGCATGGGTGGGGGGTGGGGGTGCTGCTGAGAACCCCCCCCCACACACACACACACACACAGACGCTCAACTCCTCTGAAACATTACGTCAGCCCCGCAGCAGCACCTGTGCTTTAGAGGACAGAGAGCAGGATCCACGGGTAAATCCACCTCCAACGTCCTGCGTTTATCTGTTCTAACCTCTAATTACACACGCAGGAAACCAGCCATTATGCTCCCTGACAAAGGGGCCGGTCGCTAAGGAAACCTGACTCCGGGGGTCTCCCTCTTCTCAGGACTCACAGGGGTCTCAGACGATGACTTAAGTCAATTTAAATCAATCTGCGGTAATCAGACACCGCTGCATAAACAGAATAATATTTAAACTGCATCTCATTATAAACTGAGTGGAATCATTCAATGTTTGCTGATCAGTAAGTAAACATTCAAATAATACGACAATCTGGCTCAACGGGGATCAACTTTAACTTAAACATTCATTTAAAATGAGTTCAAATTTTAGTTTCATTCAGGCTCAGATTTCCAGCAGCAAACAGACAAATTTAACATAAGAATAATAATCATAAGAATTTACTTTTCATCTAATTTGAGTTTGTCAAATAAAAAAACAAAATCCAAAAATATTTAGGGAAGAAATTATAGATCGTATTACATTTACAAAAGAACAACAACAACAAAATAGAAAATCTGATTGATTCTACATCCTGCTGCATGTCATCGTCACCCAAACGGCTCTGTGTGTTTTTGTTTCGGACGGTTGCTAACAGATATTTCAGGCGTTTTTTCCGGAGTCAAAACATTTCCCGTCTTGTCGGGTTGTGAAAGAGTTTCACCGCGGTAAAGAAAAGCCAAATGCAATGAAAAGTCAAATAACAAAAATGACTCCAGAGGCTTCAGCTGTGTTTCTCTGCCTTTAATGAGTCCTGTTTTTCCTCTCATGCAGCCTCCCAGCAGGCCCGCGGGTGCATGACGGGAGGATCTCGTGGAGCCGCTTTGGCCTCTTCCTCAAGCTCTCCACTGTTTGAACAAGGTCTCAAAGGAGGTCTGGTCCTCGGCCAGTTACACGGGGAAAAATGGGCCAGGGGCTTAACAGAGATGATTGTCCTTTAAACAAGATCCAACTGCTGGCCGTCATACATAAGGAATGCCATTAAAGAATGTCAGACGCACATTTTCTGTGATTTTCCAGAAAAGGCGTGTAATTTTAGACGCCATTCAACCCATTGTGTGTGTGGTGGCTTTACTGTTTGGCCAAAGTAAGAAGAACTGTGTGTGTTTACGTTGACTTATAGACAAAATAACACACAGGAAGCACTCTGATCATTGAGCTGCTACACACACACAAACACACTATCAAAGTAAACATGTTTAAAAAGAGAGATTCTGTGAATTAAGTTGTAATATTTTGCAAAAAATTAATATTTTATTTACAAAGTCTAAATGTTACAAAAAAAAGGTTGGGATGTTTTGAGATAAAAGTCAGAATGTTATAAAAAATGTTTAAGTTAAATTATTATCAAAAGCATTAAACCCCAAAGTGACATGGGAACCTTTTCTCTCCATTCTATCAGGTCTTCTCCTCTGTAAACGTCTCTTTCTCTACCTGTCTAACCCAAGGCCTTCCTTTCTCTAACAGATTGAGTTTGTCGGCATGTAAGCCAGTGAATGACGGTCTTGATGGAGATGTCATGTGAGCTGGCGGCGGCACCGGGCCCCCTGAGTGAAAAACCGGCTTTGTGCTTTTCCTCTTCTCCTCTGGCGGCATGTCCCTGTGACAGCGGTTCCAGGAGCCAGAGCCTCGCCGCCGCCGCCCCCCTTCCCCAGCCTCAATAACCCCGCAGCCCCCCCCCCCTCTCATTTCAGGCCATTAGCAATCCAGAGGGGGAGGTTTGCTAAAAAACAAACAACAACAAACAAAAGACCAAAGTGGAGCGAGCAGCGCGGGGGGGGGGGGGGGGGGGGGTGGGGTGTGTGTTTGTGTGTGTGTGTGCGCAGAGGGAGAACTTCTGTGCAAAATAATTGCGGGGAACAATTTCAAACAGATGTCCGTTTGGACTTGGCCCTGAGCTCGTGTCCCCATTAAATATAGTGATTTGATTGGAAAACAAGCAGTGTGAGATGGGACGGCGGCCAGCGGGACCATTCAGGGCTCTCTAATGACCCCCGTGGGGTCAAGGGGTCATCGGAGTAAAAGCAGATCAGAGAGGATGTGGGGCCGGCGGCCAGGACAGGGCCCATAAATCTCGCCCGTTCTCTCAGAGGAAGCTATCTTTTTTCACTCCGCCATCGGAATTAAAACGCAATCACAATCGCGGCATTGTGCTCCGTCCAGCGCCATGGAGCTGGGACGTCACAGAGCCAGCGGGCAGAGGCGGGAGGCTGCGCTGGGTGGCGGTGGACGTCTGAGAGGCGGGTCAGCGGGGTCAGGCATTTTAGGCCCAAAGGGTTTGTGGGAAAGTGTCCAATAGATCTAAATATTAAAATCTATTATCGCCACCACAGCAACAGCAAATCCAGAGCAGGAGTCTCCTCCTCACACAGGAAAATAACCTTATAGCTGTTTAATCTACGTCAGGATCATGGCAGTAATGTATGTTAAGAGAAACAGGGAGCAGCGGTTGTAAAGACGAATCTCTCTCGCCCCTGAGTTTTTCTTCCAATTTTCAGCTGGCTCAGCTTTTTCTCCAGGAGCCTTTAAAGCAGCGGCGGACAGCTGCGTTTTACGGCAAGACGACCGGGATCGCTTACATCCCTCAACCACCGAGGAGACACATGCGCCTTTCAATCGGCCAGGAGTGAAAACTTCATCAGGGGGAGAGGGAGGGAGAGAGAGGGGGAGAGAGAGAGAGAGCGAGAGAGAGGGAGAGCTCTGACACACTCTGCAGGGGAGGTGGCATTGTGTCAAACTCTGAAACCAAAGGATTAATGCTTCTCACTCCTCTACAAACCAACTGGAACAAGCTGCACAACATGTTGTAGAATATTCTTTGGAATGCCGAGTTAAACTAAACACCTTTTCCAGAACGTGACTTCATCTTCTCCTTCATGCCTTCACTGTCTGAATCGCAGCTATTAGGCGCCGATCACTCAGCAGACGGAGGAAACAAAGCAACCACCCGCAGACCAGAGAGTGACGCCGCAGCAAACAATCCACTTCTGTGATCGCAGCGTCAAATGAGAAACTCGGAACAATAACTGACAAACACGATCTTTCCCCCATTAAAATGTTTCCTTTTTGCTGTTGTGTTATGAAATCTCTATTTATAGATGAGCTTGATGTGATCTGATGTGACTGCTGGTGTAAACATCTCTCCACACAGTCAGAGTGGCATGTGAGAGAGACTTTCCCGCCGCCTGTATGGAGACGTTGCTGCGTTTGCTGACAGCTGGAAGCAGCAGGAGCTTTATGTGGTCATTTGAACCTTCCTGACCCTCTGGGCCAAAGGTCAAAGGTTAAAGGTCTCGATTCAACTTTTACCTCTGCAGTTAAATACAAACGTGTCAGGTGGAGAAGAAGGATTTCTGCCAAAGTGACTCAATCCAGATTAGAGCCTCATTACTCTGACAACCTAAACTATCAATCTAAATATCCTTATGGAAGTTTATCTTAAAGATTCTCAGCATCTATGTTGTCCATGAATGCTGTCAACTTCTGAATTCAAAACATAAAAATAGTTGAAATGCTTGATGTGTCCATATGAAGCTCAGCGTCTCCTGCAGATGTGAGTGACAGATGTGTGTGAGAGGTGGAGCCATCAGCCACCTTCACACACTTTGTCTCTAAAGGCTGTGAACCTAAACTCACAGGGGCCGGAACACAACATCCATATTCAGAGAGGGCTCACAAGGTAATCAAGCATCTGGAACACCTGTGTGTGTGTGTGTGTGTGTGAGTATGTGTGTGTCTTTGTACCGTGTGAATGGGCAACTTAATAAGGAGCCGAGTGGAGGCGGCCGCTCTATCATCCAGGGAGGCCGGAGTGTGAGGAAGAGGCAAACTGTGATCCGGCACACTGCGGCCTTCTTCTTCTGCATGCACACGCTGTCGCTGACCGCCGTCTGCCATCGGCCCCTTAACTTAATATGGGCCAAAGGGAGAAGGGAGCCCCTCCCCCCCACGGCCCCCAAGTTCACTCACACCATCTGTCTGCTCCACTCTGCACCTTCAATAAGAACGTTAGAACGTTCATTAACATGATTTTAGCATTTTATGCCATCAGATTGTTCCTTATTTTCTGGTTAACAGCATGTGGTAATATTTAATATACAGGATAAACACTTTTGAATAAAACTTTTAAATACCAATACTTGTTTATTAATATTGCCACTATTGTTGTATCCTTTTTTTATTTACTAATATCCCCTTATTCTTGCTCATATGAACAGTGAACAGTGCAGCAGATCACACATGTAAGTGTGTTGTGAATTTGCAAATAAGTACAAGAATTTGAATTTGAATCTGCATCTAAAAGGTGTATTGGTTTAGCTCATGGCGCCCTCTAGTGGCCTGAACAAGACACAACAAAGGTAAAACTGACGTGAAGGTGAATACGTATATCTAATGCTTACATATTTAAGTCACTAATTATCAGTGACAATTTATTTAAATTGCTTAAGAAAACTACATGCCGGCACTATAAATCTAGATCAGCTGGTTACATCAGGTTTACAACAGGGGATGACAGGAAGCAGCACAACAAGAATGAAGTGTCAGGATGAAAATGATCCTGATCCTCTTCACTGTTCTGCCATAAAAACGCAGCTGTCCACTGCTCAGAGTGAGGAACAGCTGTGGGTCTGAGCGAGAGGAGAGGAGAGGAGAGGGGAGGAGAGAAGAGAAGAGAAGAGAAGAGAAGAGAAGAGAAGAGAAGAGAAGAGAAGAGAAGAGAAGAGAAGAGAAGAGAAGAGAAGAGAAGAGAAGAAGACAGAGTGTGTCCATGCAGGTCATCTCCAAACAACAGAAAACACTTTATTCAGAGGGAAACACACACTTATCATACAGTCAGAGGGATGAATCCAAACAGGAAGTTCCCTATGCAGCAAAGAGAAGCAGAGCAAGTGGAACGTACCAACTTTAAACCAACATAACAGAGTTTTGTTCATTTGTCTCTATTTGATTTATTATCAAACCTGCTAATTCATATGTTGATAGATATTAAAACTAGAATCTACACGTAGAACAGCAATACAGGCCAACAGAAGCAGTTTATGACTAATTACAAACCAAACTGAACATGAATCAGTCACTTAACAGAGATGTAAGTAAACTACATAATCAACTTTAAACTGAACATTTAACTGTACTGAAAGTCTTTGTTAAGTTTTTGAATTGTGAAGAATTATCACATTTATAATACATCATGATCTATAAACATTCTGTAGAACAGCAGATCCTGGATCCGACTGGGCCTTCAGGTCATTTCAGCACAACATGAAAGCCATCGCTACTCTCATCTGTGGAACATAAAGAAGAAGGGAACTATGAAGGAAAAGACTAATAGGAGAAGAATAATCAGGAGAGAGAGAGAGAGAGAGAGAGAGAGAGAGAGAGAGAGAGAGATTACCGTTTAAGGCCAACAGGTGGTCCCAAGTCCAGAGAGCAGAGTAGAGTGTGTGTATGTGTGTGTGTGTGTGGTTGTGTTCGCAAGTAATTAGTTCTTATGGTAGGCATCATCAGAGAGAGAGAGATTGAGAGATTGATTTACCCCTTATGGTGTTAATGGTGAAGCTTGTTTCTTCTGAGAAGTTCTTTACCATCTGAAACAAACAAATGACTTAATGAAGCTGTTTCTCTGAAGTTCAGTCTAGAGAGTGAGCAGCAGAGTGAGCAGCAGAGTGAGGTACCTCGTCACACACCAGGATGTGGATCCCGGTGGCTTTCTGCCTGTAGATCTGTGTGATCTGTTGTGAGCTGATGTTATACAACATGGCGATCTTCTCAGAGAGATCCAACAGCGTCAGTTCGTCCAGGTACAGGGCGTGATAGACTAGAGGGGAGAGAGAGAGAGAGACACGCTCACAGGTCAACCAGAGCAGCAGAGCACCGGGGAAAGATTGGACGACATGAATGAACTTTCTTATTTGTATACAAGTTCCTTATTATTATTTTTCTACTCCAAAAGGTTGTGTAGGTCTTTTCCTATAGAATCCCCCCTTTAGCACCTTGACTCTAAGACTCATAGATATGGTCGCTCACCTGTCTGTGATGAATGCAATGACTCTTTCAATACGTCTCGTTTTCTGCACTCACCATCGCCACCTCCTGGCTTGATGGGAGGTTGGTTTCTGGCCTGCTGCTGACACACGTAGATGGTGAGACGGGGTTGTATGTACCTGGAGAACAAGAGGTCAGGAGGTACTTACACAGAACACAGGAGTTGGTCTTGGAACTTCCATCTTTTTTTTTTATCTTCAATAGCATTGCATCAATCCTGGTTAAAGTCTCTCACCTTCCCTTCATGGTGTTGAAGAGGCGGATTCCATCTGCTGGACCGCAGATCTGAATCAGATCCTCCCTGCTCATCCTCAACAGATCAGCACCTGTAAGACGAAGCAGAATCTTTTAGTCTCCACATTGGGTCCAGTCTTCTTCCTGGCCTGTTCTACCTGCTGCTCTGATTGGTTCTGGTCATGGGTCAGACAACCACTGAGAGTCTTCACACTACGTTCACGTGTTTTGTCTTACGTACACCGGAAGTGATTCATTCTAATGGAGGAACTCTGACACACAGTAAAGGATAAGTTGGTAAGTTGAATACTGCCTAAACTACGGACCATCAACTCAACAGGAGGTTGAGCTCTGAGTGTATATTTGTACACCCTTAAAAGTGGGTTCAGATTGTTTTGTTACCTGAGAAGCTGGTGAAGAGCCTTGAATAAGGCGAGAACCTGTGCTGCTGCAGCCACTGCTGAGTGTCCTGTGGCGAGGACGACGGCAGAAGGTGCTACATGTCAAAAAGAGGAAGAGCCCTTGAAATGAGTTTAGCAGCACAGCATCTACTGTCTCCTATCAAAATGATGGCCTAAAAGGAGTAAGAGAGCACCGGCATTAACACTCTCTTCCTTACTTACATCAGAGCAGCCGGGTAGGACGAGCTCACCGGGTGGGGTTGGAGAGCAGTTGCTACAAAAACATGCACATGAGGAAGAAAGAACAACAATGGGGTGATTGGTTGAGTATTTAAGTTTTAAGTCCAAAATTTAAGTCTAAAATGTTTTTTTCCCCAAATCAAATTCAACCACTAGGGGACGCCACAGATATGTGATGTTCGTCTCATGAGTGTCATGAGGATTTCAACAAACCCCTCAATCACATCATGACTGAACTGTATGATGTCTCACAGTGAATCAGGACGGCTCGAGTCAAAATGGCGTCATTCTGCGTCAACGCCGACTCACCCATCTGTGAACGTGCAGGATGTCGGGGAGCTGTGGTAAACAGGTGACGGAGTGCTGCTGCTGCTGCTGTGGATATTCAGGGTGTCGGGCCAAGGGGGGCACTTCAGGGAGTGGGGGGGGAGAAGAGAGAGAATAAGATTGCGTACATGACTGTGTATATTGTGTTATGTTAGCACATCTGGTCAAAGCGATGTCCTATGACGTCACTGCAGTGTTCCTGTATCACCTGATAGGTAAACTAATTTCACTGTAATTTAACTTTTTCTTCTTCTCTGTCAACATCTATCTGTACAACACGTTTTCCTTTAGGTGAATAACAAACCAGGCACGTTGCTGACTTCCTGTGCCACAGGCCCAATGATTGACAGGCCTCAGCGCCAAAACAAACACACAGTGACCTACAGCTGCTGGTTTATAATTTACTGTACGCATGTGAGGAAAACAGGAGGAGGAACATATTCTGACTGGCAGGGACGTATGGAAATAAAGATTAAGGAACATTTGTTAAATATTTGTCCACACTCGCTCTGGAAACAGCAGACGAGGTCTCCATGAACATCACGTTAAACGTCCCGCTGCCCAGGATGTCTCACCTCTGTTAGTATGGTGGTGTCGTGGGACGGCTGGTACTTCTCTCTGTCTTGTAGGGGCTTCTTATCCATCTTTTCTCTGTCCGTCTTTAGTTTTCGATCTGCACCTTTTGGCTTTTAGAAACATTGAACAATAGCAATGAGAACTTCACCACAATCTGAGTCTGAGAACATGAGTGAGCAGCAGCGAAAGACCTCTGGAGGAACAGCCTGAAGTACCTTGAAGACTTTGATCTGGCAGCTGGATGAATGGACATGGTCCATGTATTCTCCACTTTCATTCAGGGTGAATGTGTCCACCTGGATACGAAACGGCACTCCTTTCTCCCCGCCGTGCTTCCTGGGAGTGAACTCAGTGCTGATGCAGTTGACCTGAAGACGAGATGATGACACAAGAACGAGAGTCGTTAGAAGTTTACGTCTCAGATTTTCCACACGTAAACGGACGAGACCCATATGCCAAATGATGTCCGTACCTGAATGAAAACAGAAGCATTTTTGAGAGGATCCCACAGGAACTCGATGGTGTTGAGCTGCAGAGAGTCAGTGCGAGGCTCAGCGACCCCGACTGACAGCGGGACATCTGCAAGGAACCAACGAGACCATCAGTCTATTTTGTTGGGAATGATGAGACATGGAATTGGGGAATCTTTGCTACATGTAGTGGTAACTTGGTGTCAACAACTGGGAATCTGAGGACAAAAACTAAAACTAAACCTAATGATCCTATGAACTCACCTATGTCCAGGATTCTGTCTCCAGGTCTGTTCCACTTCCATCCCTCCAGCTGCTGGTGTTCCATGTACTGCAGCCGACGGTCATGGAACACCACTCGCACAACGCTCTGTGTACAGGAGCAAACGGGCGTCAGGGTGAAGCACAGAGACTGGAATCAGGGCCGCTCGACACTCCCCAAACAGCTGAACTGTCGGGTAAAGTGCGAGAGCGCACCCCACATTTACACCTCAAAAGACAATGAGGCAGTTTGAAGACACCTCAGTGAATTTCATCTCCATTTCTGTCCGCCAGAGACACAGAGCATCCTCACATCTGCACAAGGAGGGCCTGCTACATCTGGACAACTGAAATGATGTTTCTCATAAATATAACCAAGTACAAACTCAGCTGTCCAAAGAAAGAAAGAGTACCAGTGGATTATTATCTGAAGCAAAGCCAGATAACTGATCTCTTCTCTTCACATCTCTGGTCAGGTGCGGGTCTGTTAATGGAGACCCTTTCTATTTAAGTAAATCATAAAATTAACAAGCAACATTCAGGCTGTTTATGGGGGAGCAGGCTCACGCATGAGCGACCGCCAGGACCAGAAACCATCCAGCATGTCATATGTTTGCTGAGATGCCACCTGTCCGTTTTTGTGTTTCTAGGCTGCGACACCAGCAGCTTGGTGACGAAGACACGCAAAGTGCCCACACAGGACTGTGCATCCTCTCCACGTTAGTATGTGAGCGCACTGGCAGCAGTCTTCACATAGAGCAGAGGCTCATTATGTGAAATTCTGCTTTCAAGATGCCTTCTCCTTATCTAGATGCTGCTGCCTTCATTGTCGTCAGTCCTTTAATGTCCTTCCTTCCTCCTTGTTCTGCTGATGGTCTTCATTTGTCATTCAAAAATAACCTATAGCTGCTTGTTTGCACAGGTTGTTGTTCCAGGTGTCCAAGTTGTGGTAACTCCCAGAGTAAGCAGAGCTGGGACAACTGAGATCACAGTGAGAGCCAGGCAACTACACGCCTGCTCAGACAGAGCAGATAACATCCCATCACAATGTCTCCTGAATGTTTCAAACTTGCATCGATGTGCCTTTTTTTATTGTTCAAACTTTTGGGGGTAAATCATAAAAGACAAGGTCAGTTGGTCCATGACTTGTGATTGCGTGATCACCTTTTTTTTTTGCATTGGTTGATGTATTTGGTTCATACGTGTTAGGGATCAATAAGAAAATGCTATCTAAGCCCATTCAGTTGATTAATCAATTTATCTAAATTGGGAAAAAAATTACTTTAGGAGCTTAAATGATCACGGCTCATATTATATTTCTTATGAATTACCCCCAAATGTATATGTATATTTTCCAAGCAACATTTAAGATGCACTGACAGTCTGATGCCTTTAAAGAGTAAATCTAGCAGCGCAGACAAGAGCAGAAAGGCATGTTGGGATGAACAAAAGATGGATGGAAGATATGTGTGTGTGTGTGTGTGTGTGTGTGTGTGTGTGGGGGGGTATGTGGTAGGAGTGTGTAGGTAGGCTGTCTTGTGTTTGTAAGGAGAGTGTGATATCTGGGACAGAGGAGAGTTAAGTTGGGTGATAGTACCAAGCTCTCCGAGGTCGGCACCCCACCCCTGAAGTGGAAGGGAGGGTTGAGAGACCTGCGACAAACCAGGAAATGGATACATACACATAAGAGGACAGGTGAATGTCAAAAAAAGACAGATAATAACCTTTGACCTACCTTTACATATTTGCTGCTTATATCTGTATACTCCACTAGTTTTCTGTTAAGCATACGGATTTCGTAGGACTGACCTACATTTTAAAACATTAAAAAAGACCCGATTAAAATTGAAAAAAGGGACATCAGTCAATCAGAGAAGAAGGGGAGTGGGGATAGAGATGGAATCAAATTAAAAACCTTTTTTGTTAGCCAAATGTCTTAGGCCAGCCACTACTAAACCTTAGATGTGTCTGTAATGGTCAGACAAGGAAATGTCAATAAAGTAGCTAAGGACGGACCTATAGAGACTAACTGCCTAAATTATAGACCATGTTGGTTTGAGCTCCTGATTACAGTGCATCATTGCCATGGCGATGAAATTGTTGACCAATAGTAAATAAGACTAAATTTTATATTTCTCCTACAGTCACTCCAAAGAAACTGCAGGATATCTGGCAGTACGAGTTCAAGGCATCTGGACTTAAGTTTGGTCATGAAGTCATGGAAGATGACTTCATGACCAAACACTGGTCGTTTAAGAGTGACACAGACAGATTTGAGGATGTAATGATCATCAATCTCCTGAACTACTAAAGTTACAAGTAACATATTTCATATGAACCCTCACATTTGGAACATTGTTGATTTTTAAATGCCAAACCGTGCCAGAAACGTGACTAATGACAAAGTTATGCTGCTATATGTTGGGATACTGGCCACAATCGACTCCTACTGCCAGATATCCAACGACCGGGATGACTGAGAACTTTCATAAGGAAAATACAGGAGAACTAAGCATGGTGAGTAAAGCAAAAACCTAAAAATTAAGAGATAAAAAAACATTCAGGTGGTTAAGAATAATGTAAAGAAGGCAGAAGTACAAATTGGAAAGAGGGAGAGAAAAAAGGAGTGGAAAAGTATCAAAGGATGAGAACAGACAATTACACATCCATGGAAGAGCTCATGTTGCCCTGAGAAGCCAGTTATCCAAGGAACACCACACACTGATGTTAATCTCTCTATAAAGGTGACCAGTATACTAAAATGACCGTTAATCATTATAATCTAAACCAAAAACTTTCTGAAATTCATGAAATTTTGTCAAATTGCTGGAGTATTCCTTTAAATTAACCTTAAGTAAGTGTTGAGTGTTTTTATAATGGGTGCAGCAGCAGGTCTTTAATGAGAGCTCGACTGATTTTCCACATCAAACTCAGTTCATTGGTTTATTGATGAGAACTATTTGGAACATTCAGACAGCTGTGTAGAGGCTTCTGTGGCTGTAGAGGGCGCTGTGGAAGTTGGGGACATTGAATTTGGAGTGGATTTTGTGTGGCATTCCGGTGCTTTAACAGGGAGTGACTCTTGTGATGTTGCGAGGGTCCGTTCCCCTGACTTTAGCATGCTGCTAAATATTGCTCCCCATGACCTGAATCTGATGTGTCAAATCTGTGGAATCCCCCTTTTGACCTGACCCTGTTCTTGGGGGCTAGCATGCAGCAAAATGAGCTCCAGTTCCATTGAATCAGTGTGTACAGGTAAGGAGCAGGAGTGCGAGCTACCTTGGTTGAGATACGTGAGCGTCTCCTCCTGCTGTTTGACAGCCGGTGAGGTGGCTGCACACAGAACGTACTGGAACGGGCTCCCTTTGCTGGCGCTTTCTGCCATGAGCCTCGCTTCTTCGTTTTTTAGGAAAGGAGCCAAAGCCTCTCTGAAGGAAAGAGACAAGGGGACAGTCAGCACCAAAGACAAGCCACGACCTGAGTGTCCTTCATTCTCTTGTATCTAATCATTCTATCATACGAGCAAAGGTTAGCGACAGCTGCTAATCTGTGACCGTTTGAGTAGAATTGTCCTTTAAGATCAATCACTCTAACCAACTGAAGTCCTCTCATTTGAAATATCTGGATTGAAACCTATAAAAATATTACAAAATATATATCAAATTCCAAATGACTGCAGTAAGCAACTAGAAGGCAGTCAGAGAGCACATACCTTTGCCAAGTCTGAGTTGCTGATTACAGCAAATGAAATTATGCACAGTAGACTAAGAAATTGAGCCGAAATTGTTGGTGGTGAAAAAAAATGTTTGGAAAAAAAATCCCAAATGGCATAAAATCTGGGCCCAGGTGGACGTGGCCAGTATGGATGGATGCAGGTCCACAAAGTATCCAAGGAAAACAGAACTGAGAATCTATGACTTCTGTTTCAGATAGTATACAAACCAAAATATAAAAAATGCCCACTATAGCGCCACCATCAGGCCAACCAGCACCAAAATGTAATAACATTTGGAGATATCCTGCTAACAGACAAACCATCAGACAAACACCACCAACAACCCAATCTGCTTTGGGAGCTATGAGTTCCCATTTTAAATCAGATTAAACTATACCAATGCTTCCACAAACATTTCCTGAAACTTGTGTTTTTAGAGTTCTGTTCCGTTCCTAAATCCACAAGTTTCTGGAACTTTCCCCCGCTCGTCAACATGGATGTGCTTTACCTAATGTAACTAGCAGAGTGCTGGTGGTAGGACTCAGGCTGTGAGTGGCTGAACAGCATATTTTCCAGCGTGCCGTCTTCTTGTGTCCAGGATCACAGGGAAAACGTGGAGACACGAGGAGCTCTGCGCCTGCTGGTCTCACTCCAGAGAGATCTGCTGCCAAAGCGGGCCGGCCTGCCCTTATATTCTCCCTGTGACGTCATCAGCACCTACGTTAGCATACCTTGGGTGACCTTTGAGAGGCAGGGGGAGCGGACGCACCGCCCTACTACCAACGTCCAGCTGGGCCCAGGCACTCAGAGCTGCCTCACTTGACTGGTGTTGACACTGCTAACAATATGACACTAAAGCTAGACTTGAAGCTCACTTAGTGTAATGATGTTTGGAGAGACGAGGCTGAAGACAAACACTAGAAGGGACAATGGGGAGGAGGAGGAGGAGGACGGAGACAGACGCTGTCCTATCATTGAATTCTAACAGTACTGATGGAAGAGAGGAGGAATAAATTGCTGCCCAAAGACACAGAAGAGCTACTATGGACTTAAGAAAAACTGATATTTCAAATACTACATAATAAATACATTTAAGAGCCGTCTCTCCGTTCTAGAACCAGTAAGGAGACTAATAGGAGCTTCTGTGGGTTTGTAAAAGAATAATTATTAACTTTTGCTTTCAATTCTCTATACAATTTTATCTAAAATGCACATCTAAATCCAGAAGAGAAAGTTATAAAAAGGCAGCGGGCAGATGGACGGACATCCTCAGGCTCTGGTCATCTCAAAGTCTGCTCAGGTTAATGTTTATACAGAGCAGCTAAGCACACCTCAGCATTCTCATGGGCTTGTAAATGAATGGACAGCTGGGCAACACCACTGCCCGCACCCCAAAGGAAAAACAAGGGGACAAAGTCAGGTTTGCATTTACAGTTTAAGTCTCTGCGAGTTTAGATTTTGTAGAATCAGGTCTTCTGGTAATTTGTATAATTCAAAAAAACAAAATCCATAATATTTGCACTTTTTTGGTGGAATTTCTTTGGATTCCTTGGCCCAATTATGCAGCATGATTCTTATTATAACAATAATAATAATTACAAAGTACACAATGACTTTAAACCTCAAGAGTTCAAGGAGCAAATTTCTGTGATCCAAACACCTTCATCACTTCTCATGTTTATTTCTAGAGCGTCGTTGCAAATCTGTCACAGGTGAATGTTAACAAAAGCTTTCTGTACAGTTTATCATGAAAAACTCAATAAAATAAGATCAAATAAAATATATAAATACAGGTCTAAACATTACATGATCAAACAAAACAAAAAGGGACAAAGTAGAGACGACGTGCACAGAGAACACTTTGATAGGGACCAGCATCGTGATGACATCATCAGAAGAAGAAGAAGTTTGCTACCAGTAGTTCAATCATTGGTAAATCTGTAGAGTTCAGCCATCAAACGGAAAATAATTACAGTGGAAGGAACATTTTCAGTACCAATACTTTGAAATTTGATAATATTATCTGATAAAGCAACTTACATCACATACTGTACTTATATACGTTCATCTTATTCCATAGACAGAGAGACAGCCCAGATTCCATTCTAGACTCCAGCGGCACTCGAACGATCCTAAACAGGACGCCGGGCATCCTTATCGGTCCTGGAGTCCAATCAGGAACACTTAAATTAATTTCATTCTTATAATTATAAATATTATTTTGCTAGAAGTGAGCAAAATTCCAAAAAACATAATTTGTAAATAGAACGTTGCCATTGTTCCGTTTCTTGCCGTACCAAATCATATCTGACAAATCGGAACAAAAGAGGGACAGAACTGACTTGAAGACAAATCTCACAGCAGGAATGCAACGTTTTTAAAGCTTTTTCAATCACATTGGATACTTAGTTAGGCTGTGAGGGAAAACCAAAGGGAGATGGTTTTGGTCAATAGGTGGCGCTCCGTCCTGTACCTTTTTGCATATGAGAACCCCCCCTTCCTCTGCTGAAACGTTTAAATCAGAGATGAGTGAAGTTTACCATGTTACAAGTGCACTTTAACAGCCAAAACCCCCGGGCCCAACACAACAGCACAGAGTTGAGGCGTGCTGCGTCTATCACATGCATTACAGCTATCTGCTAACGTGCAAAAGAGTGAGAGAGTCCACCTGATCACTTTTTCTCGACATTAGGTAAAATTTGCGAAGCGAGAGGTCAAAAAGTGTATGTACAAAAAAACACCATGACGTGTGGGTTGAGGGTTATTGCAGAAGCTGTGGTTAATTGAAGGAGGATTCCAAACTAATACTGCGTTTTTTGCGGGAACGCCGCCAGTGCTGCGCGCGTTCCTCCTTAAAACTCCCGACATGGATTCACATTTTGAGAGTCCAGAGTTGCAGTGCTGTACAGTTCGTCCGCCCGTTTGCTCCCCGCAGTCCCGGTCAGGAAACAGGAGTGTGTGAGTAAGTGAGTAAGGCCTGGTGACGTCTCCAAGCGCTGGTCTCTCTTCCCGACGCCGCACGTGGGAGAGGGAGGGGGTGTAGGGAACGCCGGAAGTATTTACACAGGGAAGGACTTCCTCTTCGTACAAAGTCACCGAAAATACAGGCAACGCAATAAAACCAGAGGGTCGAGCCTCCACGCGTTTACAAAGGGGTTAAGACGATTTCATCCTCACTTCTGCACCTCAACGGAGACATCGCGGAATTCCAGGATTGTCGATTTTGCTGCGGAAAGGCTCTTTAGCAACGAGTTCCCATGTTGAATCAAATGAAACGGAGATAATCTTAATTTACAACCTTTCAACATTCATCCACAAACTTAGCATTTTGCCATTGTGTTGTTGTTGTTGTTGTTGTTTTCTTCATTTTACATTGATTTCCAATATTTGGTTTTGATCCCCAAACCCCATGAACATCACTGGGCCAGCCAAATGACACCTCAACCCCAACTGTCCTCGCTTTGACCCAAACTCATTTACAATGCAAATTTCAGGGCTTTGTGTGTGTGTGTGTGTGTGTGGATTCTAAGTCAAGGTGCAGAGGACGACGAGAGAGAACAATGTAAAGTACCGATCGTGTACGAAGGCGTCGACGCCACCGCCTCCTTTCACAGGCTAAAACCAAACCACGCTTACAATCAGAGGTTTGTTTGTGGAGCAAAAGGGCGCAGAGGAGGAGGAAGAGGACAAAAGCGCGGCCGCGGACGAGGGTTGCTTGGAAACGGCGGGATAAGCGCGGCGGAGCTACGACGAGGGCGAGAGGAGGAGAGAAGCTAAGAGACGGAGGGCGGATGAGTCAACGTGCGGAGGCTTCGGAGCGAAGACGTCCGTCCATTAACTGTGAGAGGAGACGTCTGAGGAGCTGCTGCTGTTGCTGTTTGTCGTCTGGGCCCGTTTGATGTACAGATTCAATAACTTCATCTGCAAACAAACGCAGAGGAGAAGCATTAACATTCACAAGCACAGTAAACAAACACCAGGAAATCTCTCCACACACAGGAAACATTAACAAATCTTCTTCATGAAGTCTTCCTTAGTGGTTATGTAAGAGACTTTTGACCTGCCAGAAAAACAGGTGGCTGGAGTGTGTGTGTGTGTGTGTGTGTGTGTGTGTGTGTGTGGAGAGCTCAGTCCATTCAGGTGGATGCCGCCCTTGGACCTCTGTCCTTATGCAACCCAAGGCCACAGGCTGTAGTAATATGAGGGCAGACACCTTACAACTGCAAAACTGGCTGAAACCGGCTGGGAAATGACAACAAGAAAAGGTGATAAGGTCCTGCATCTCCGAGAGTGTGTGTGTTCGTGTGCACGTGTGTGTGTGTGTAGTCACATTTTACAGCTTCAACATTGCATCCGTCATTTGGATGAACTCAGTTTAGTAAACTAAACCCTTCAATGATCCTGCATTGCTCGGTGTGTGTGTGTGTGTGTGTGTGTGTGTGTGTGTGTGTGTGTGTGTGAGATCCCTGCCAGTGTGGCTGGTACCTTGCTGCCGGTGAGCTGTGCCAGGTGTGGTTTGAGGTCCTCGCCAATCACAGAGTAGATAGCCACCAGACAGAACACGCTGGCCTTGCGAACGCTGCTCTCTGTGTTGTCGTAGCCCTGGAGAGGAAGGTAGTGACACACACACACACACACACACACACACACACACACACAGTCAGTGGATACCAGAGGTGACAGAGGACAAGCAAACATTTCAAGGTACAAATAAGGTAAATGTTCCCTCTGTCCAAATATGAACATTGTCCAAATAAGCCTTTTGGATTCTGACGGGGACTTTTCTGCTGCGCCTGTTCCCAGAATTCCCTCCTCTAACATGAAAAACTGATCCAACACCAACATTTGGAAGGATTCAGTGCAATTTTCCCTCCACAATTAATATCATAATATAATATTCTTTCCTTTATTTGTAATATGTTGCAAATCTAAATAAGAACTATTTGTTTTTTTACTCAGAAATTAAATTAACAGTAAAAGAAACCAAAGCACTTCCCAAGTTCTCTTCTCAAATGTTAGTCCTTGGTTTTCCACATTCTCCATTCCTAAGTTCCCTATCCTACATGTGCTGCAGTGAGCCTCAGACCTGCAGGAGTCCTGGTATGATGTCGGGCAGCAGCTGGATCAGAGAGTCCTTGGCGATGCGTTCGATGACCTTGGTTTGCATTTTGATGGCGGCCAGGTTGATGGGGTAGTCGGCCGTTTGCACGATGGGGCACAGGACTTTGATGCACTGCTCCGGGTGGATGGAGCCGGCCAGGGTGGCCGCCGCCTCCTCGGCCGCACGCACAACCTACACGCAGACACACACATCATCATCATCATCATCATCCCTTTGAGGTGTTTCTGAGTGTGCAGCAGTCATTGTTGATCACGCACCTCTTTGTGAGAGTCTTTGTGAGCCTCCAGCGTCTTCATGATGGTGAGCTCGGCGTAGTTTTTGAACCGGGCCGGCTGGTTCCTCAGAATCTCTTTGAGCACACGCAGAGCCATGGCCCGGATAGTGTGCTGGGAACAGGAACAAGGGGAAGTACAAATGTTTAGTAAACAGGTTTGGTGTGGCTCAGTAGGAATCAGTGCTGCAGAGACAGAGACTCAGAGGGACGTACGTCTTTATCGCTCAGCGTCTCCAGGAGGAGGAGGAGGATGGTCTTAAAGTGTTCGTCCCACACGGCCGTGCTGTCTTCCCGTGTGATCTTCAGCAGCTCCACCAGGGCGCCCTTGCGTTCCTCTGAGCGCTCGTTGTGGTTGGACAGTTCCTTCAGCAGGTCCGCCACCAGGTCGGAGTGGTCCTGTCCGACTGAGCGGAAGAGGCAGGAAGTGAGGTCGGGACACAACGCAGCTACAGACAAATAAATATTTACAAGAGCTGTCATATTTCAGATTGATTCATTCCTTTGGACAGTCGCTTCTTTTTTAACCGTCTCATGTCAACACGTGCAGATACAAACATGTCAAAACCTGTGAGCCTGTGTGTGTGTGTGTGTGTGTGACTGTGTGTGTGTGTGTGTGTGTGTGTGTGTGTGTGTGTGTGTGTGCGTGACTGTGTGACTGTGACTGTGTGTGTGTGTGTGTGTGTGTGTGTGTGTGTGTGTGCGTGCGTGTGTGTGTGTGTGTGTTCCTCTCAGTCCTCCAGGTCATCCATGTCTGTAAGGGTTAAATGCCAAAGTTTGATTGAAAATCTTCATCCAAACCTTGTTCAAATGCCAATAACAGCATTTATACAGTTAATATACCAGAGCATAGATCTGTGTGTAAGTTTACTGAAACACTGAATCAATCCCCAAACACACAGGTGAGATGTGAAACACCAAAGAAAGCACGAGAGGCAGGAGAGCGACAACAGAAGAGAATGAAAACATGGAGATGGGAGTTCAGGATGCAGAGTGAGCAGAATGCAAACATGGACGATTAAGGTGACGGGAGAGAAGGATCAGTCAGTAAATCTGTCAGAGGCTCAGTCAGTAAGTGGGCAAAGGCGGAAAGCGTCTTTACCAGGAGCAAAGACTTTGGGCAGCGTCAGCTTGTTCTCGCCACTTTCCTGACGTCGGCCTGTTGAGGAGGAGGAGGCGAGGGGATGAGAGTGGAGAGATGGGGAGGAAGAGGAGGAAGAGGAGGGGAGAGGACGACAAGGATGTGGACAGCAGAGGATGTGATGACAACACACGACAGGCGGGCTCCTGGGTTGAGTCTTACAACCAATGAGCCGTAACAACATTTACAACTGACATCCTGTTTCCTGTAACCCTAACGTTTGTAAAAGGTGACATCACACAATGAGGCAACGGCGGACAACAGATCTGCTTTGGTGCGGTGATAAGGGGGACAGGGCAACAATACGTTGTCATGACGGCAGGACACAAAGAGCTCGTCAATGGATCCAAGATAACAAACACGGTAACTTTAAAGAGCTTTATTATTAAGATGGAACCTAAACTTTACTGAGCTCGCCGGTGGACCAAAGTCTGGGTTGTCCACTTTACTACTGTGGATACCATTCTATACAATCTAACTTAACGCCCATGCTGTAAATCCTTAACACTACCTTAAAGAGGGAGGATCACGTTCAGTCTTAACTTGCTGGTCATCGTTCTAATTATAGTATTGGACCTTTTCCCTTCTCCTGTCGTTAAACTCACAGTCACGGAACTGCTCCACGTCGTCGTCGAACACCGCCTCCTTCAGAGCGCTCTTGTCGTAGGTGCAGATGGATTCTCCAAAGCCGTAGGGGGCGAACTCCCGACCCCGCGGCCCTGAGAAGGAGCGCGGGGACGGGGTGTTCAGCAGCGAGGTCTTGTTGTCCAGGGCGGTGCGGCCCCCTTCCACCGTGTCCAGGCCCAGGCGAGGATCAGAGCAAGGGGAAGACGCGACACCTTCTCTTCCTGCCTGAAGAACAGAGAAGGCAGGTAGGATAAGGGTTTGAGGTGGATCTAGATTAGAGTTTTAAGGGCTTCACATTTTTAATATCACTTTAAGGCCATAGACAACCATGCAGACTGTTTGTCCCTGTGTTAACACCTGGTTACCACTAGATGGCATCAGAGACAAAGGACCGGAACACTCACTACCACTGTGAATGTGTTTCCAGAGCTCGATCCAGAACAGCTGCAACATTGTCGAGGTCTCAGAGACGTCATTAAAGTTAGGATGGGGAGGTTTCCAAGGTCAAGGGGTCAGATAATGTATGAAATGCAGAAGTGCAGGCTTGATATGGCCGATTAGAGGGACCATGATTGATCACAGAGGCTGCACACTGAACGCATGTGGACAGGATCCATTTTACTGCCTTTTGTTAAAAAAACAAAATGCTGTAATGACGTCCGTACAGAAGAATTTGGTTCATTTCTTTGCTTGAATATCAGGACTGTACTCCTGTTTCTGTTTTCCAGTGAGGCCTCCCTGTAGCTTGTGTACCTCTGACCCCCTCCCCTCCCTCCCCTCCCATGACCCGTCTGCCTGTAACAATATGTTTGTCTCTGGTTAATGTAATGGGCAGACTTTGTGCTCCATTGATACGGCCGGGGATTGTGATGATGGCAGACTTTCAGTTAAACACAACTCCATCCTCCTCACGTTGCCGACTGAGCCTGAGGCCTTATATGAACAGGGTTCAACGACCCCTGGCCTCTCTCATCAAACGTGACTTACTGCGTCGTCCCTCTTGCCCTCTCGTCTGATTGGCTCGTTCAGGTCCTCCTGGCTCCGGTAGCTGAAGCTCTGGATGGCCTCTGTGACGCCGCGCAGCGAGCTGTAGATCTCCTCCGAGTTCATGTTCTCCGTATCGTACTCCATCATGCTGTCACACACCGAGAGAGACAACACACAGGGAGGAGACACACACACACACACACAGGGGGTCGCAGGTTATGAGGCGTGGTTCTGATGAAGATACACAAGCAGAGCAGAAGGCTGTAACATTCAAATCCAACCAGATTACAATTTAGAAAGCAAAGGGGTTTAAGGATTAAGGTGTAAGTGTAACACACACACACACACACACATCACAGCATTACTCATGCGTTATGATCAGAGAAGATGAAGTAAGGCTAGAAGAGGGGAAGGAGAATTTGGATAAGAATAACAGGCAAATGTCTGGCTTCCTTAAGCTCCTGTGTCTGGAGCTTCCTCATTACCTGGGCGAGTACGCTCGGCGCAGGACCCTTAGGGAGGGGGCAGCAGGGGTGGAGTGAGGTGGAGGAGGAGGAGGAGGAGCAGGGGTTTGCTTCGACAGCCCGTCCACACCCCAACCCCATAACCGACTGTTGCCACAGTGCAGCAGGGAGGGAGGGAGGGACGGACAGACGGAAGTGAGAGGATGAGGCAAGGTGGGAGGATGTCAACAACACGGGGAGACCACAGACAGGAAGGACAGGAAGGACAGGAGGACAGGGAGGGGAGAAGACAAGTGCAGGAGGAAAAGGGAGAAAAGAGACAAAAAGAAAGCAGTCTGAGAGTGAAGGTTAGGGGGAAAGTGTTAATAAGAGGAAACATTAGAAGGTAAGAGAATCCACAGCAGAGCTCATGTGAAAGGAGTGAGTGTGTGTGTGTGTGTGTGTGTGCTTCAGGCCCAATTATGGTAATCAGCACTTTCACTGCCACATCTCCTCGCTGTGTTTGAGCTCAACATGCTTCATGAACACGGAGCTGAAGCTGCTCATTAAACAGTAAAACATAAACCGTCTATTCTACTGTTGCCATAGAGACGCACGTTTAATCCCTGCGGCCGCATGTCTGGATCGGTCATGCGTGTGTTGAACACGAATCAAACCGTGAGCGCTGGAGGGTCGGGAGGCTGCGGGTTTACAGTCCAACGTGCCGGCTGATCTCAGTGACCAGCGAGGCCTCAAGCGGAGGGAGGCGGAGTTAATCTTTGAGCTCAGATGACCGGGGCCTCAGCTGGATTGTAAACGTGGAGCCTCTCAGCGCCCGGGGGAACCAGCTTACTACACAGCCGGGGAAGGTTTTCACCCTTGATGCTGTACTTGGAACTCCTACTGGTTAGCTGGAGTGCGTACACAAAGGGGAATAGGAAGTGGGCGGGGAGGGACAGCACCTACATAGGCTTCAGTCGGATCCATTTGTCTTCCGGTGATTCATTGCGCTGAGCTCTTAGATGAGCAGCTCACTCACCATCATCATCATCCAACCGGTCAGGCTGTGACTGACAGTGAGCTCAGGGTGTGTGTGTGTGTGTGTTAGGTCGAAAACATCCCTCAGGTTAGATCACAGACTGAGCTGAGCTGTAGAGGAAGGGTTGGGTTACCTTGGAGACAGTCCTCCATGGGAACAGTTTGTCGGAGAGGTGAGGGGGCTCGTCCTGCTCGGTGTGTGGCGCGTTGGTGTCCGACCAATGGTGTTGCTTGGAGACCCCTGGAGAGCAAGGAAACAGTGAAGTCATGATTTGATTCAAAATGTCACCAACAGGTCCCCAAAAGGCCTGGAGGAGGTTGCCGATCTCTGTGGTCGCTGCTGGGAGACGGTTTCCCTTCTACTCACCACATTGCTACTGGTGTTGCTGGAGTTCTTCAGGTGGTTGTGCAGCAGTTTGGTGGCTCCGTCCTGGAAGGTCTTGGGCAGAGCTCCCAGCAGCATGGTGAACTCAGGAGTGTTGAGTTCAAACAAGGAGATCAGCACCACCTGGGCCGCCTGGAGGCACAGCAGCAGGACAGGTTAGGAGGGAGGACACAGCAGAGGAACAACCAGAGGACGGTAAAGCTAAGATGGTTTCCTTGGTTCCAGCAGTACTTTGACCGATAAGTCACTTCAAATATGAACAAAAGAGACAGATTGTTTTAATAAAAGTGTGAAACAGGCCTACAGTTATGACTCAACTGGTTTGAGGCCGTGGACCCATGATGAAAAACACTTAGAATGCTGGGAAATGTGGTTGGGGTAAAATATAACAGTCAAAATATTTCTGAACCATGGCAACCGCCTTCTGCGCTCCACACTGCACTTTGTGACGGATGTGAGCGCGGCAGACGACCGACATTCCCCTGTAGGAAGACACTATGAGGGGGCAAACAAAGGGTTAAGTGTCGAAAGATGCAGTCAGTGAGAGATCATCGCTATTCAGCAGCAACACAGCTACACTGGAGCTGCAACGTGCAAGTGAGCAGAGGTCAAACTGTGAAGGAGGCCAGAGGAGCGGTGTGTGTTTGTTACTGTGTGTGACAGGAGAGTAGGGACACCAACACACAAGTGTGTTAGAGTGACAGGGGCTTCTAATATTACAAAGCCATCATGTGGGTCAACGGGAGGACAAACACCATGAAGACACACAAACACCTCTGATAGCTACAAGGACCTCTCTGTGCTAATGGCAACAAAAAGTAAACATAATGAGCTTCAAAGACCTAGGATTGTTACAGGTGTACCTTAAACTGAGTCTGAGCAAAGTTACATCGAATTAAAATCATTAATATTCTACATTACTAAGCCTAACTACTTCCAGAACTTGTTGTGATTACATTGTAGTATTTATTAATCTGGTAATTGTAGGAATATAAAATGTTACGGACGTGCAGGAGGAAGAGAAGTTGTTAATTTGAGTCAAACAGGAAATGAGGGTGTTAGATAGAAACACAGCATTCATGCCACTGAGCCGTCCTGAGCGCCGACGTCGGCTTACAGGTTCATTCATCAAAGCAAAACAAGCCTCCTCCTCCTCATGTGGTCTGGAGGAACTCTGTGGTTAGGCTGAGTCGTTCCTGACCAGGTGCAAACCCAAGCTTCGTCTATTTTGGTGAGTGATCACTTTGCAAGCACAAGACTGATACGGATGTTGTTACAGCAGACGGGCTACAGAGTGACGCCAGGCCGGGGGTGCTGGCAGTCCGGAGGGAGGGAGGGGGGGGGGAGTTAGGATCTGAGCAGGCAGGGCGTTTGCGTGCTTTGCGGTGAGGTGAGGTGATCCATCAGGCGCTACCTGTTTACACCTTTCTCCCTGGTTGCCCTCTGTGGCCAGTAGGGCTGCGGCGCTGGACCTGCCAGCTAGCTCCTCGCTCAACCAATTATGAAGGGTCTGGGGCACAGTGGCAGGGCAGAAGGGGCGTTACAGCATGACACACATCCCGCACCAACCTTTCATAACAACCCGGCACAAACCAAGGTGACGCGTCTCAGTCTTTCCACAAAAAAAGGAAAGAAGTGATCTCATGACGACAAACCGCTCCGGCTCTGAGGTTCAGGCTCAGATTTGAAACTAAGTGAAGATGTCATTTGGAGGAACAGCAGTGGAAAAACAAACAAAGCGGCACAGAGGGGGGGGGGGGACACACACACACACGATGTGCAGCAGACAGGGGGCAAGATAATGTGGCAGTGACCCAAGGCCGTCCAGAGCGGAGAGGGCCAACTATCAAACGTTTACAACTGCCGCTAAGCAAACAGCACGGCCTGCAGAGACCAGGGGGAAGAGGGAGAGAGACCCCCACTGATCTGCTCTGTTGTTACTAATGCACTTTACTTTATGTATCCTATCACACTGATGAAGTCATTGTGCACTTAGGTTTGCAATACGAATTCAGTGCTGCATTATTATGATAAATGTAGTTTATAGCACAGAGGGGGGAAAGAATCTCAGGAGTAAAACCTTCTGTTATTCAATGTAGAGGTGATTTGTGAGCTTTACATTCTTTTAATAGGTTAAAAAAAAGTCCAGAACGTCACATTTTGATAAATCATCAAAGCATCAAAGCTGTAAAGCGACTTTGACAAAGAGTTCTGTTATAAATAGTGACTTAGATCCTTAAAGTATGAGTCCTAGATCAGATCTGGACTCAGACAGATGTCCTTACCTTCCTGACATCAGAGCTTTTGGGTTCAGTGGTCCAGGTGATAATACGGGACACAGCCAGGCGGGTCTCGCTGGAGTTGACAAAGTCCGTCGGGTCCATTTGCCGAGCCAGAGTCTCGATGTACTTCAGAATCGCCACCTTCACCTAAGACAAAGACCAGGAGGTCCACAGTTACACTGAGCAGCAGCAGAGGAGGTTTCAATAGAGTGAGAGGCCACAACAACAAACCAAACTATACCTTTAGGTTTGGTGTCTGAGTCTGATCCACGATAAACCTCATCAGAATGTTGAACTGTTGGTCAAATGGGAAGGAATCCCTTAAAGAGACAAAGGAAAGAGACAGAAGGTTCAGATCGAGCTACAGGTCCTATCCTGGAACGTTATCGAATGTGGTATCTCAGTTTCTGGTACCTTGTGATGTCCAGGGCTTTCTGCACTTTGGCCTGGACGGAGCCCAGCAGGTCTGCGCCCATCTTCTTCAGCAGCTGGGTGAGCAGCACAAAGAGCCAGTCCTGCAGGTCCTCCCTGTGCACCGTGACAAAGTCCACCAGCGTCTCCAGAAACATGCTGAACACCTGAGAACACGCGGACAGGGCAGAGATCCATTATTTGAAATTCACGGCGCTCCAACAGAACAAAGACTTGATACTTAAATCACACTTACTCTCTGTTGTTAAATCCACACCAAGGCAGACCATGCAACAAGAGACACTCCATTAGTTTCACATAAATCACAGTAGAATCTAGTTTGAGTAGGCGCTGTTATTCAGAGCTGTATTCTGGACACCATGCTGCTACACTAAAGCCACACACTGGTATGCAGGAACACTGATCTGTGTTACCTTGCTGTGGGGATCTGCAAACATCCTGGTAAAGATCTCACAAAGTCTCTTGAGCTCCACTCGGCTGCATGAATGAAAGGAGAGCAAACAAGCCGTGTTACACATTGAAAACCCTCAAACGTGTCTGAAGAGCACGCAGGCTAAGACCCGAGTCCTACCTCAGTATTCTTTGGCTCTTGAGGAGGTTCTGTAAGCCCATTAGGCCCTCCTTCCTTTCGGACCAGTTGGAGCTGGCGCAGTGGTTCAGGACCTCGGCCACGTCCTCCGTCTGGCGCAGGTAGTGCGGGATGCCTCCGTTCCTGGAGCTGTACGAGCGCTCTGAGCAGGCGCTGGACGCGTCGCTGTTGGCGTCGTCGTCGGAGTAAATCCCCGGTGATTCGTACCTCCGCCGCAAAGGCTTCCTCTGCAAGAGAGAGGACACCGTGAAGGGAGCGTAGGTGATCAGCACCTTTGATATGAGCGCTCCGTTTGGATCAGGAGGCCAGGCTCAAGACTTTATTGTTGTTTGTCTTCTTTTGTTCTGTGGATCTTCACAGTTTGGTGTGACCGTGCAGACACACAGTTTAAGTGATACCTGGCAATTTTAGGTGCAAACTAAAGTGACACGTTTATTTTTTGGAAGTTGAAACATTCTGAAGGAGAGCTTCTACCTTTACTTTCCTAGTCCGTAAGCCTTTGCATGGAGCTCTGTGCTAAACACATTGAGAAGTTACTGTACATGAAGTTCTAACAGAGTGTGAGCTGAGAGACACGCATGTGTACATGCACAGGGATGATTTGGTACCCTAAAAAAGGCGTTTGACATGGTGTTAATGTCATTATAATATAATGCAGTTCCATCTTTTATTGTGGTGCTGATGGATATATGGATCCATGAGGGTCCATTCAGAAGCCTACAGACCAGGAGAGCAAACAGAATGCTGCAACTTACAAAAACATTGTCAACAAACTAGAAAATTTGTACACTTTGTAAAATCCCCAGAGTATCACTTTATGAAAATTGCACAAAAATTTAAACTGAACAAAAATTTCAAATGCCCCTCAAAATCAATCAAGCAATGCCATAATTAGGCAACTGTGGATCACACAGGGATCGGCTCATTATGGACCTTAATGAACAAAAACAAAAGAATCTGAGTGATGCATCACAGCACTGGGATCCAACACGATGACATCACAATGAGAAACAATCACCATCATAACGAGGATGTGAACATTCAGGGTGAAACAAAAGCAGGATGGGGGAGGAGGAGGAGGAGGAGCTGCCAGTCTTCCTGATTGTGATTAGAGCATGATGGCATGGAAATACAAACGCTATGGAAGATAAACAACTACCTTATTCCGGGAGTCTCCTAAAAGCTGGAATGGTAACAAACGACCGAGAGGGAAAGAGGAGAGAGGGAAGGTTTACAAGGATGCAGAGCAAGAACAGTCCTACTGCTGATGGTGAGTTAGACATCTGAGCTTTAATGTGAATCATCTAATACGCTTTGAAATGTGGGAAATTCTGAACTTTACATTTTCTCAACTTGAACATAAACATAATAATTAGATGATTGAGTAAAGAAGAGATTTGTCTATGATCTGTGGTTTAACTTCTAATTATGCCCGACTCTTAAGATGTAAACATAAAGAGTTCAACTGTATCAAACAACATCTGTGAACCTCGGGTTGGAACAAGGAGAAGGGATGTCGACCGCCAACTCACCAGAGCATCAGCGACCGCCGCCTCCACCTCAGTGCCGGTGTTCAGGACCCTCATGGCGTTGACCGACGCCGAAATTCTGGCGTGGTGGATCAAACCATAACGGTCTAGACGGAGAGATGGAGGAAAGAAGTGAGGAGAACATCGACCACTGAACAGAGAAATGCTGAAGGAGGAGCGTCCCCTGCATTTGATTACTCAACATCTGAGGGAGAATTAAAAAAGATCACAGAAAGACAAAACCAGATGATGGAATAACTTAAAAGACACAAAATGTGAATCTACTGCATCCACTGCCTAAGGCTCCAGATGAGACACGACTGAAACATCAATATGGCAAATAAAGAGCATGAAGCTGGGCTGGATGGGCCAGCATGGGAACGTCACATCATGGGAATGTCACAGGTAAAAGGAAATCAATAAGAGAACACACACAAGAGATGGGCAAGCAGATGAGAAGGGAAGGTTTTCCCTTCACATGCCGAGCTAACAGGCCGGCGTCTGTGCTCCTGTTTGCTACGGCACTCTGGGCGATATGATGGGATGATCATGAACGCAACCACAGAAGCATGCTGACGGGGGGCTGCTGTCTCTAAGATGGGAGATAAGGCAGACCACGGATAGGGACTGGAGGTGGGCGGGTGGGGGGGTTGGGGGGTCTGGGCATGCACGTCACCTGACTGCCCGTGGGGGTCGGCTGTGGAGAGAGCGCTGGTGGAGCGGGAGTGGCGTCGGGAGGCTGTCAGGGAGGGGGCGGGGGGAGGGGGGACAGGAAGGGCGAGCAACACCCAGACCAGGGGGGGTTAGTTACACACACACACACACACACACACACACACACACACACACACACACACACACACACACACACACACACACACACACACACACACACACACACACACACACACACACACACACACACACACACACACACACACACACACACACACACACACACACACACACACACACACAGTAGGTTCACACTGGGCTCTTATTACCTCCAATTACAGGAGATGATGTTTTCAGTGCTAGTTAACAGAAAATATTGATCCATTGGCTAAAGAGCTAAGGCTTTGTTCTTAGTGATGACAGCGCCAGCATTTGGCCGTTTTCCGTTTAAAGGTTTGTTTGCGTTGCTTTCAGCACTTGGGTCAGCATATCAGTGTGCGCAGGTCGGCTTGGGTGTCCTTGACATGATGATTGATTTTTGCTCTGCAGTGTGAAATGGGCAGCAGCTATTGGTCTAAGAGCGACCAACAACATTTGGAGGCCCGACCTTACGCCCCACCCTTTATCCTTCATGACAAATAAGAAATCTTTGTAGGAGGGAAAGGTGTGTCACTGTGCAGAGCAGGCTTACATATTCATCTGATTCTAGTATAAAGAGAAGCAAAGTTCACCTAAGACAGAGCAGAACCTTTAACGTTTGTTGTCGCCCATAGTTACGCTGCATGGTGACACTCCTCTCCTCTCCTGCTTGAAGATTCCTCGGTGATAAAGCTATGGCTGCTGAGTTACGACATGATGTCACAACAACAGAAGAAGTGCAGCAGCAGCTACTGGGCGTTGGCAGCAGGGTCACCATGAGCGATGATGCCTGCTGTGGTCATACATCGCTATTTATGGTACCGTGTTAAATCTAGTAGATTTAGTGTTACGATCATGAGTAAACACCTTCACACATGGCTTACACACAATGAAAAAACAACACTTTAGTACAGAAGTTCACTCAATAACAGAATTGGGATGAGATCTTTCATATCTTCCATTTGAAACATTAAAGGTTCAGCACTTAAAAAGCATTTGTACCAGCTGGCGTCCCTAACAAGAGAGACAGTTAGTGTGTTCATGCACAGACAGAGACAGCAGACACTAAATGGGACCAATGCTGCATTCCAGTGCTGATGGAAATCGGGTGTTTGTGCTTCAATGCTTTGATCGTTTCTTCTACGCACTGAAGTGGGCGTACTACTTTACCATTTGGCATGTCCTGCCTTCCCATGAGCACTCGAACGCAGCACGAGGGCCCCAAGCTTGTACGTGGAGATTCTCTGGGACACTAAGACTAAGACACGGCCGCAGACGGGCAAAGACTTCCTGTTTGCGTCACTCTGGGCCGGCACAGGTGTGGACAGCGGTACTCACCCAGAGGAGTGAAGCCCCGAGCAGGGCTGGTGTCACGGCTGCTCTCGCGACTGGTGTCGCGACTACAACCTTGACTCATGCTGGGGCGGGGAATGCGGCTCCGGGCTAGCGTGCGGTAGGGAAGAGCAGCAGGAACAAGAGCTTTACCACACAGGCTGGCTGTCAGGACAACAAGTTAGGTGGGGATGTCAGTGGGCATTCATGGGCGACGTGAGTGATGGAAAAAAAGAGAGAGAGAGAGAAGGAGAGAAGGAAGAGAAGAAGGGCAGAGGAGATGAAAGGATAAACCCCGCTAACAACTCCCACAGTATAAACACAAGAACTGGGTTTACATACAAGTGAGATTGATGGAAAATGTTTTACAGCATCAGAATGTTGATATAGAGACGATGGAAATGATAAATATAAGTTACAAATGGAAAAAGGGAAGATACAAATTCTATGTTGATACTTCAAATATCGCAAAAACTAGATTGGTAAAACTATTTTGATATGAAATATTGTATTTTTTTGGCAATAAAACTAAACTTATGTTTTGTCTTTCAGGAGGTGATGTGATCAATCGACTAATCCACTGACAGACTGGCTGATGTTATTCCTGCTGCTAGCGGGGCAAATAGAAAGTGAACGTCTCAGAGAGAGAGAGAGAGAGAGAGAGAGAGGAAGTTACAAAGAGGTTAGAGTAGAGTGTCTGAGGAGTGTTAGGCCGGTCACACAGCAGATTAAACGATCATCACACTCCAAACAGCAAAGCGCTTATCTGTTAATGTGCCGCTGAGATTAGAGGCATAAAAGAGTAACACAGATAAGTAACACATCAATCGTGTGTGCAGACAGAGTAACAAAAGGAACACGGGAGGTTTCTTCCCCTTGGCAGAAGACCAAGAGAAAATTACAACTTTTATGATCATTGGAGACAAACTGAAGAACAAAGAAGAATCTAAGTCATTAATGTGCCACAAACTTATGTAACTACCTGGACCTGACGCTGGACCTCATCCCAGCAGTGACACACACTCCTAGACATGTTTCGCCTCCTTAATGTACATTACTATAGGAGCAGAGTTACTAATTTGATCTAGACTTTGCCTTTGACCTCCTAAGCGCCTGGAGACAATGAAGTGATCTCAGTTGGTGTTTCCCTCCGCCATGTTTGCAATAAACACGAGAGATGTCACAATAGAAAACTCTGAACATGATTTGATCTCCTTATCAATGCTTTGTGACTTCTCGAACTCTGTGTGCTTTTTTGTTCTTTTATGTGGCTTTGATAAGATGGAGAGATCTTAATGGAACGCTGTGATCTGTTGCGTCACAGTTTCTCATTGTTCCTTCATCACAATCATCCGTTTGTTTTCTCGTGAACCATAAAAAAGACACGTCTCTTGATTGTCCCATGACTGATTTAGGACCCCTGCTATAACTGTTTCTATTATTTATTAGTACCTGTTTTATGTGAGCAATAGCAGAGCTTTTGTTTAAAATAAGAAGTGACGTTCAAAATGTTTTATTTATAATCAAAGTCCAACAGAGTTTACTTCATTGCACTAATTTAGATGAAGGGAAACCAGTCAGTGATCAATCTAACTCCACTGTGTTGTGTAGGATTTCTGTATCAAATCACATCACTGTCTCAAAATTGTCTGAAAACGACAGAAACACACTCCCATTGTGCTCCACAGGTGAAACCATGTCCACTGTAACGTGACCTGAGGAAGAGGTGTGAGTGCGGCGTGTTCCTACCGACGCCCAGTCTGCTGGGGCTGGTCTCGCGGCTGCAGCCCTGGCTGCGTGGGATCCTGCTGCGCTTGCTTGCCGGCGTGCTGGGGGCCGCCACTGTCGCTCGGGCGACTCGGCCGTAGCTGCTGTGGCCGAGCAGCTTTCCCGGGGAGCTGGAGCGACTGCCGGCTGTCGGGAGATCAGACGAGAGACGTAGACACGGTGAGCGTATGTAAGGGTCCGAACACAGGCAAAGGAGCTAGACGACCTGAAGTGGACCCTTCTGTCAGGTCTGAAAATGTCATTCTGGTTTAAACAAAACCACTGCTTTGGGCTGACAAAGGTAGAAAATAAGACAAAAGAATCTAATGCAGAGTAGTGGATTCGTTTTTCCCTTCTTTGGATTAAAAAAGAAATGAGACTGAATACCATCAGCAGGTTAACCTTTGATTAGCCAGTGATAAAGCAACAAATCAATTTACACAGCATAGACTGACTGAAATCTGTGTGAATCAAAGCTTGTTTAATCTGAGTAACAGACTCAGATTGTGCAATAATTGTGTTTATGTTGTAATCGTCTTCTTGCTTTATTAAAGCCCTTCGGCGCCTCGTCTTCCTCTGCTCACTGTCGCTGCCTGGACAGCAAAGGTGAACTGCGCCCTCAAGTGTCCGACTCCAACAACTATTGCATTTTCTGAATCATTTAAATTCATAAATTGATTGATTTGTTGATAATGATTAACAAACGTGTCCATATTATGAGAGGAGATAATGCGCAGTGTGAGTATTGAGTGCATGTAAACATAGTGTGTGTCATAATAGTGACAGCAAACTGAACTTCACAGACCACATAATGAGAGAACAGCACTGACAGATGTTATGTTAGACACACGGGGGGGAGAGGGGACGTTAGATCCATGTTCTAGCCAACTGAGCAGTGGTGAGAGTATTAAAGAAGCAACTGTCACCAGAGTGAACAAAGAAACAAGGGGGTCAACAGTGAACCAAGTCCACAAACACAACAAAATGGCTGAAGGACAACAACACATCTCTGGATCCAAACAGCTTCTGAAACTGTGAGGGAGAAATCAGAAAGATGGCTTTGGATGTGACCAGTGGAACATGCAGCGACGAGGTGAAATGGGAGGAAAAAAACGCTGAAAGAAAGAGGGAACGGCGTGCAAAGTGCTGATTCCTAGCGGGGGCGGAGCTTAGGGATCTGGCTTGTGATTGGATGTAGCTGAGGCCTTACCACTGATGGGATTGGCTGATCTGGATCCTGGGTGATGGAAGCAAGAGGCAGGACAGGTGGAGATCAAGAACGGTCAAAATGGAACAGAAGGCGTTGTGTTTATAGTTATTTTACCCAGCATGCTCTCTGGGTAAGCTGCAGACATGTTAGCTGTACAGAGATCACAGATCCCTTTGGTTAGAGCACACACACACACACACACACACACACACACACACACACACACACACACACACACACACACACACACACACACACACACACACACACACACACACACACACACACACACACACACACACACACACACACACACACACACACACACAAAAAAGCTTACATGCATGCAGGCCCTGCACAAGAAACACACAGACATACAGGAAACGGTAAGACGTTCACTATGATCTCCAGTCGTTGCCAAGGGCGATCATACAGCATGAGAGTGACGGGATGCACACATGGCCACGCCGGTATTTGTGATCATATTTGATTGGTTTGTGTGTGAGTGTCTCTGCTGATACGTACGCTGGGATTGGGAGACCACTTTGGCACGACTGCGCCCCCTGCTGTCCACCACCGTCGTACTGGTGGCTCCGCCCACGCTGCCCGAACTTTGTCTCCTGGTGCGGACGCGCCCTGAAGAACAGAGAGGGAGAGAGAGAGAGAGACAGAGAGAGAGAGAGAGAGGAGGGGAGAGCGAGAGACAGAGACAGAGCGAGCGAGAAAGAGAGAGGGAGAGAGAGAGACTTAAGTGAGTTGAATCTATTTTCATTTATGATTCTTTCGTCATCTCAACCCTGGAGACGGATGGTGGTAAAGAGCAGACTTGTGGATGGAGGAGGGAGGAGAGTCCCCCTGAAACACAGCAGGAAGAACAGAGACACCAGGGTCCATTAGTGTTCCCAACTCATTCTCAGGGTTTGTTCCAACTCACAACATGAGCTCATCACTCGTGTGTCAGGTTTGCTTTTTAATTGAATTTAATCCCATTTAGTTGACTGTTACAGGAGGTTATGTTATGGAGGTTTAACTCTTTTAACTCAGGAACAAACACACTGAGAGGAGCGTTGGAAAACTACTTGACCCAGGTATGGAAAGAGACAGATGCATTTTAGTTACACAAATACTGCACAGTGCAAATGTTCAAACCAGTCTGAGATTTAAGAGACATTTTCTGATAAACAACAACAGCAAGACACAAGGAGTTTGAACAGCTCGTCCGAGTTGGGGCGCAGTGCAGGACAAAACCTGTACTTTGAGTTTCCCCAAAGTCTTCCTTCGATGTTTAGACCTTCATCATCTTCCTCAGGTTTCTGTGAGGAACATTTGATAATATAACCAGAAGAACTCTTAACCAAGTACAACTTATCTTTAGATTCTGGCCCTAATCCCTACGTTTTAAACCTTACACACACTTTATCACTGTCTGACACTGTAATGTCTAATAGCTAAGAGCATGAACAAAAGAGGCTTTATGCCTGTAGAGCCGACGAGTCAAGCTAACCTAAAACATACAGTAAAGCATCTCAGCTGCACTCTGGCCAAGAATAACACCTTCACCGCAAAATCCAGGTTATAGAATGTGAGCCAAACGCTGCGACCTCAAGAGCCCTGGAGAACTCTACCGTAAGTGTTGAGCAAGAGACATCGAAGGGCCGAACATCCAGAGGAATTCCTACAGACATCTTAACCTGGAAATGCCCTTAATGATAACAGGATTGATATAAAAAGCTACAAATAGGCGTCCTTGAGCAGCAGAGGAAGTATTGTCAGACTATATACTGTAAAGGGACAACAAGGGGTCAAAGGTGAAGGCTCTGGTTGTTCTGTTGCCAGGTCCGTAGGGCTGTGAGCCAAGAAGTTATGCACGCCAAAATAAAGGGAAAGTCATCACATCACGGCCTGTGTTTGTGTGCAGGGTAACGACAAACACCTCCAGAATGCAACAACTCCCAAAACAACGACATCACTCACCTAATTCAACCTTAAATGTCCTCGTTGGTGCATCTCTTTAATGTCAACCTAGTTCTCTCTGGTTCTAGATCAATCTAAGGCTCTATGGACTAGCTTAGATCATAATCACGACACAAACAACCCGCCTGATGAGCGATCGGACCGAGGCCACGGTTGTTTTGATCCGCGCCCCAGTCAGACTGGTCGAGTTCAGACCTGCCCGGACAAAACAAACGGAGGAGCGGCGACGCCAACCAGGCTCCTCAAACCTGAGAAACGCCTTCACACAGCTCAGACATGTGTTTAACCATATGATAGCTGGCAGAGGGGTTAGGAGTTAAAGGAGGAGATCCATGCAGACAGTCCATGCAGAGTTCCACCATTTTGGGGGGGAAGAGAGGGAGAGAAGACACCGATGAAGACAGAGACAGGATGAAGAAAACGTAGATCTCCTTGACAGCGGACAAACAGACTCCACTGGTTTGTTTTGACTACTGTGCACTACACACACACATACAGACTGACGCACGAGTCTTACCATCACTTTTACCCGGCGTGCCATCTTTTTGGGCATTTAAGAAAGTGGAAGAAGGGAGCAGCGAGTGGGAGGAGAGGTATAGAGGAAGACGTTAGTAGCAGTTTAATCAGGAACAGGAGTGTGTGTGTGGGTGAGCAAGGGGCCCCCTCATGGTTAGAAGTGGAAGTCAATGAGCCGAGGGGACTCAGTGGAGAAGAACAAGGGAGGGAGGAGGAGGAGGAAAGTTCCATATGGCAGAAAGATCACACTGAATTTCAATTTCAATCTCCCGGCAGTCGCTGGCTTAAACACTCTTCATTAGCTTAAAGTATTAGTGGAAATGTCTGTAAAAAGTGTTAGGGGGATATTCCTTACGCTCTGTCACCGCCAATCTATATGTCAAATGTGTCAACGCAGGATTTAAGGAGTTCCTGCTGACGGATCGGTCTAATGACACGTTCAGGGGACATTACTCATCCCAGTCAGGCCCGTAAAAGCCTGGGACTTCAGGGTGAGACGCTGAAGTATCAACACTTCTAATCGCCATGAAGCCTGATGAAAATAGAGCTTGTGTTTATTAAGTTCACAAATAAACTTGGGACAGAAAGAGCTTTGTACTCTGATGCTTTTATTTTGAAGCAGATAAGCTCTGATCTGTGTGAGGCAGAGGGAAGAGAAGGAGAGAGAACGGAGCGCTAAGAGAACATAACAAGGTCTTTGTATTGTTAAGCATCATTGGTGAGGACTGTGGGGCAAAAGGGGGCAGAAGGACTGAGAGGGATCAGGCAGGAGTGTGTGTGTGTGTGTGTGTGTGTGTGTGTGTGTGTGTGTGTGTCCTCGCTCTCTGCCAGGTAACAGGGAGGCGAGCGGTCGGTTACCTAATGAGGCGTAGGACCCGGGGGGAAGAGTGGCCGCCGAGCTGAAGGGGGAGGAGGCGGGAACGGTGGACAGACGCGACTTGGCGGTGGAGGCGGCGTTGACGTCGATGTCGCTGCGGGAACGCTGGAGGGAGCCGGACGAGGACGACACCCGGGCGCTCACAAGCTTACCTGGGAAAACACAGAGATGAAGTTAGAAGATGTTTGATTTCTTCAAACTAACTTCATCACACTGCTGCCAAACTCTACATGCATCACTGTGACAGCAGGTAATGATGGCATAGAAGAAGAAATGAGTGAAGAAGCACTTACTCCTCCCTCCGATGACGCTCTTCACCGACAGCGGGCGACTGTGGAGAACAGGAACACAAAATGAATGAAGTGACCATCGATGCTTTGGAAGTCAGGGGGAAGAAAAGAACAACAGATGAGCTCACACACACACACACACACACACACACACACACACACACACACACACACACACACACACACACACACACACACACACACACACACACACACACACACACACACACACACACACACACACACACACACACACACACACACACACACACACACACACACACACACACACACACACACACACACACACACACACACACGATGATGACCACAACAGATGCGGCCCCTGATGGATGGCCTATGACATCATCAGCCAGCTCGCCCCATCGGGAATCTATAAACTGGGTAAATGGCGGCGATCGATCCGACAGCGCTCACATGTGGCCGTGCCAGAGTGCTCGCTCACTCCCTCCCTCGCTCCCTCCCTCCCTCGCTCGCCCATCTGAAGATAATTACCAATGTTTTTACAATCATATTCAATAAGTCAGATGCATTAGTGGCTCCCAACAATCAATTAAGGCAAACGGATGCCAAACTCTCCAGCGTTAAGAACAGGATGGAGAGTAAAGGGGAGCGGTGGACGAGAGAGAGGAGGAAGTGAGGCGGAGGAGGAAAGGGCGGAGGAAGTGAACTCTTACTTGAGGCTCTCTTGGGAGGAGGAGGAGGAGCGGTCGGACTGAGGCAGAGACACGATGCTGTCCGACCCCTTCAGGTGAGACTGCAGGGCCTTCTGATAGGTCGACTCCAACGCCTGGAACAGATGCTCCGCCTCCCGGCTGTAGTGACCGTGGAAGCCCCAGTAGCACCTGTAGGCGAGGGCGGGGGACAGCAGAAGGTTTACACATTAGATCAGGATCTTAATGAACTCACAACAATACTAGAACTCATTTTAAAACATGTTTCCCCTCCGGTCCCACGCATGCACACTCACTTCCTGGCGATGGACCGGGCCTCAGAGTCGGCGTCGTGAATTCCTTTCCTGATGGTCTCGGTCAGGACGGCCACGTGCCTGGGATAATAAGGGAACATGGTTGAACAGGATGTAATTGAGAGGAGACGGAGGCTGAACAAACCCGGCAGGAAGGCAGAAACGGCTCTGATCTCTTTCCGGCGACACGTTGAGATGCAATCAGGAAACGAGAGGCGAGAGAAACGGGACACTTGTTCCTCCGGAGGTCTGCGGCGGAATGTGGCAACCAGCCAGGTTCCTCGCGTGCTTTTTAAAGTCTGCGCCGAGGTTGTCATGGGTACAGAGACGGAAGGTTGCTCGGTTGCTGGGGGGTCTTGATGATGACAGCTTCCTCAGGACTCATTAATCTAACTGGCCTCATCAGCTGAGCACCCAGCCGACGCACAGCTGACTCAAATGCCAGCGTGTGAGAGGAGGGAGGAGGGGGAGGGAGGGAGGGAGGGAGGGAGGGGCAGTAAACAGAATGCATCCTGGGACGGTCCCGGCTTACCTTTCCAGTGTGTTGGTGTGCCACTCCTGTAACATGAGGTCCAAGAACTCATAACAGCGTCTGGGAGGGGAGACAGAACCAAACTCTTACATCACCACACACACACACTCTATCCACAAGATCTATAGACCCTCAGAATTCATCTCTTTAACACATTTAGATCAGTTTTCAATCAACACTGACCTCCCTGCTACATTATAAAGTAAAGATAAGTGGGATCCTTCTGCATTGCCACAACATTTGCAGTACGCAGAAAAACAATTGGAATAAAAAAATGGACTCATCTAAGCCTTCAGCTTTTCTTACCGTCTGACTGCCACTGATTTGGAAATGCAGTTACTGGTGATGATGGGAATGAGACGAGGGTAATGTGTGTGCTGGAAGAGAGAGACACACACACACAAACACACACACACACACACACACACACAGGTCATTAACACCTTCCTCCATTTAGGTAAACAAATGAGCTCATTATTACTTTGGCAGAGAAGGTTATGTTGTTTTTAACTGCGGCGCTCTGTGCGGTTGTAAATGCATCGCCTCATAGGTGTGCTCTTTTATGAGAGCCACGCTCTCTCTCTCTCTGAACTCTCTGCAGCTCTTACCCTCAGAATGATGCGGATGGCGGCCATGCCGGACGTGGCCATGATTTTGGCGCTGTTGGGCACCAGGTTGAGCAGAATGGGCATGACGCTCTCCGCTCCGTGGTCAAACTTGTTGCCCAGCAGTGTCGACAAATGTCTGAGAGAGGGAGAGAGGGGGGAGGGAGAGGGGAGAGAGAGAGGGGGGAGGTGTCAAAAGAGACTTGCAATCTACTACACATTCCAGTTTGGGAGCACAGAGAGATGAGGTGAGGAAGAGGAGGCAGAGGGAACATTTGACAGACGTCTCTGGACTCCATCCGATCTCTGTCTGGACTCAGCTGGGACAGATTTGTAACGGTCTGAGTGATGAGCTGCACTGCTGTGGTGATGATACTAAAGGCAGGTCCATGCATCTTCTCTCCATTCATCATCCTCCTCCTCCTCCTCCTCTCTCCCGCCGCCGCTGTTCCACGCCATCAGGGTTACATTAAAAGATGAGGGCGGAGACCACGCTGCATGGTTTCCTACCCGAGCGGGGATTCATCTCGTTAGCTTAAGTATGTGGAAAGAAAATAATTTGGAAGTCTGTTTTTCCCCCCCCAACATAAACTAATCAGTCACAGATCCAACAGAATGTCAGCGCTGCTAATCAGAGCAGTTCATCTTACAGAGAAGCTGACAGCTTTGTTCCACTGTCACCAGTCTGTGTGTGTGTGTGTGTGTGTGTGTGTGTGTCTGTGTGTCTGTGTGTGTGTGTGTGTGTGCAGAGAGATTTCCACCACTGAATTTCCAAACCTAAAATTCCGTTTTGAGTGTTTCTACCCGATGAAGAATGAACCCTTGGACTGAAGTGAAGCACGCAGGCGAAACACAAACCTTAGATGAAGTTTGTAATCGTTGACATTTATATTCAATTTGTATAATAAGGACGTGACATTTAACTAAAGAGCATCGTTGTCTTCATAAGCTCTGTAGACAACATGCAGGTTTGTGCCCGTGCTTGGCCTACAGATGACCAGAGACTATGTTGCTATGGTAACAGGCGTGGAGGTGTGGAGATTGACCTGTGGATTACAGTCAAACCCACAGCAGAGGCTCCTGTCCCCTCCTTACCCCAGAGTGATGCAGGCCTCCCGCACCACCGTGGAGCGCAGGTCCTTAGCTGAGAGTTTGAGGGGCGTCTCCAGGAGGCGCAGCTGCTGGGGGAAACCGTCGTAGTCTGTAGCCCCGGCCAACATGATGGAGCGCACCTTCTTCAGCTGCAGCGACACGACAGAGAAAACAATCAGAATGAGAACAGAGAGTAAACTCATACTTCCATAAGGCTAAGAACTTCTCCGTCTGTGCGGAGGTTGTGAGTCTCACCGCGAGGACTCGGTGCTCCCAGTCGTGTTTTTCATCAGACAGCATCTCTCTGATCTTACTCAGCTGGTCCTCCATCTCTCTGTTGGAGTAGATCTGGACAGAGACGAAGAGGACAGAGACACTTTATACTTTATACTCTCTAACTAAACTACAATAACACAACTAAAGCATGAAGGAGCTGCACAGAGGGATGACCACATGATCACATACCTGGACTGTAGGAACATCATCGAAGGCTTTGGTGAAGTCCTCCTCATCCACAGCTCCTGCTCCTGCTTCTTTACCTGGGAAACATCAGAGGAAAACACATTATCACATATTATTAACAGTTCATTCTGTTCAGTCTAGTTCCATCTATGTCCCTCCCTCACCTGGGGTCTTAGCTGTGGTGCCTGCGCTGGGTCTTCTGGCAGCACTGATCACCGGCCTCCTGCCACTGGCTTGCACCTTGGAGGATGAAGAAGAGGAGGACCGGCCTCCGTCCACAGAGTCTTCATCCTCAAAGTTCTTATCTGCAACGCAAGAGAGAGGAGGAAAGGTTTAGAGAAGCCAAACACGCACGTTACACGCTGCCATCTGACAGTGTGTGTGTGTGTGTGTGTGTGTGTGTGTGTGAGTGTGTGAGTGTGTGAGTGAGAGGGAAAGAGGGAGGGGCCTATTGTGGTGTGATCGCCCGTTTGTGTTTCCCCAGAGCAGGACTCTATAATTCTCCATGAGCATTAACACCAGCGAGGACAAACAAAGCGTTCCCTCTCTGCTGGGAAATAAGCCGAGCACATGGCGGCCCTGAGGATGACATCAGCTGAGGCAGAGCGGCTCTAAAGCAGGCAGAGATGCACCTCTGGCTCTTCACACGTGCTCTGTAAACGTTATTCAATTTCCCGTTAGAGAGGATAAACCCCGGATCGTTCATCACACACAGACGCCTCTTCCTCCCCGGGTGGTGTCAGCGCCCGTGATTCAACACGCCATCATTCTGCTCTCATTAATCCAGAGGTGAGCCTGCGCCATGGCGTGACCTCTACCTCCCTCGGGGAACATCGCCGCTCTGTCAATCTGTCAGTTTGCCTCCACTGTGAGCGTCCACACCGGGGATTAGACCCGGGCAGATGTGACGCAGATGTGATGTCGCCCTTGGGTGCACGGCAACAATGACAACGATTTCTGGGGATTAGATAGAATCTGACATTACACAGCACCTGTTGTTTCAAAATGGAGACGACTTTTAAAACGACACTAACCAGTGAAACATGTACAGAGCACTGAGCATCACACACACTCTCACACAGCAGAGAGGAACAGCTCCCTGAAGCCTGATCAGCATGACACTGCATCTATCACACACACACACACACATATAATGAGAAGGAAGGGAGAAGAAATAGATTTCTAAGGGAGTGAGGGAGGGAAAAGAAAGAGAGAGAGAGAGAGAGAGAGAGAGAGAGAAGGTCAAGAGTAAACGCCGATACATGCCGAATAGTGTATCAGTGAGAAAGCATGGAAATGAAGGAACAGGGATGAAAAGGAGAGCAGAACCAAGCAAGGAGGAGAGCGACAGAGGAGAGAGAGAGACAGAGAGAGACGGAGGAGAGAGAGAGACGGAGAGAGACGGAGGAGAGAGAGAGACGGAGGATAGAGACACAGGAGAGAGAGACGGAGGAGAGCGACAGAGGAGAGAGAGAGACAGAGAGAGACGGAGGAGAGAGAGACAGAGGAGAGAGACGGAGGAGAGAGAGACGGAGGGAGACTGAGGAGAGAGAGACGGAGGATAGAGACACAGGAGAGAGAGACGGAGGAGAGAGAGACGGAGAGAGAGACAGAGGAGAGAGAGACTGAGAGAGACGGAGGAGAGAGCGACGGAGGATAGAGACAGAGGAGAGAGAGACGGAGGAGAGAGACACAGGAGAGAGAGATGGAGGAGAGAGAGACGGAGAGAGAGACAGAGGAGAGAGAGACTGAGAGAGACGGAGGAGAGAGCGACGGAGGATAGAGACACAGGAGAGAGAGACGGAGGAGAGCGACAGAGGAGAGAGAGAAGGAGGTGCGAGAGACAGAGAGAGACGGAGGGGAGAGAGAGACAGAGAGAAAGACAGAGGAGAGAGAGACGGAGAGAGACGGAGGAGAGAGAGACGGAGGATAGAGACACAAGAGAGAGAGACGGAGGAGAGAGACAGAGGAGAGAGAGACAGGACAGAGAGACGCAGGAGAGAGACGGAGGAGAGAGAGACGGAGGAGAGAGAGACAGAGGAGCGAGAGAGACAGAGAGAGACGGAGGAGAGAGAGACAGGTGAGAGAGACGGAGGAGAGAGACGTCGTCCTTACGAGCGCAGATCCTCTTGCACACCAGCTTCTTCAGCATGTCTACTGAACCCTCTGAACTGCTCTCTCTCTTTCACCGGGCATCTCTGTCTGTGTGTGTGTGTGTGTGCTCCTCATGTGGCTCTGTTGCCCTCTCTGCTGTGAGCGTTCCAGAGTAACATCTCCTTAAGCCTTTCCTCCAATTCCACATTGGCAGATGCGTGTGTTTATGTGTGTCTGTGTGTGTGTGTGTGTGTGTGTGTGTGGTGAAAGGAGGAGGGGCCTTTTGTTGTGAGATCACCTCTGTGTGCTTCCTGAGAACATTACTCATAGATCACCACCAACAGCACCAGAATACCTTTACTGGGTAATCGACCCCATGACTGCTCCTAACTATGACATCATCACTGCATCTCAGCATCAGATGAACAACAACAGTTCCCTGAGAGCAAAGTGTTCATTACTGACCTGAACATAACCAAACTGAGCCGTCTAACGATGGAGCAGCTTGATATTGTTGTGTTCCCTCACATGTCCACTAGGTGTCAGTCTAAGCTGAGACTCATCTGAGGCCTGAGTGTTGATGAAGCAGCACAGGCCTCAGCAGAGCAACCAGAGCGCTGCCTCTTCCTCTACCTCAGGTTTATATAACACAGAACAAAGAGAGGGAAGATCCTGCCTGTCTCCTCCCCTCACACACACACACACACACACACACCTCTGCTCCTTGCTCAGGGGGAACCTGACGGGGGGGCTTTGCATCGCTGTGTGTCGACACACTCCTGTTCAGGGTGGAAGCAGCAGGCTTACATAACACACAGATGACTTGTGACGGGCGTTATGTCATAACAGAGAGGAGTCGTCCTGCTGACAGGGTTGAACGTTGACCTCCTGGTTACGAAACCATGAACTCAAACATTCACCAACACACACACACACACACACACACACACATCTGCGTCTTTCTTTCTAATCCTGTTTACCTCACGCATTAAAGGTGAAATCACACACACTGCACTGCGCTGCACTGATCCATACGACTCTCTCTCCCTCTCTCTCTCCCTCTCTCTCTCTCCCTCTCTCTCTCCCTCTCTCTCTCTCCCTCTCTCTCTCCCTCTCTCTCTCTCCCTCTCTCTCTCCCTCTCTCTCTGCCTCTACCTGCTTAATCCAGGCAGGGTTTAAGTGTGTGAGATCTGTGCTGCTGAGCTTTTCGTTCTCCTGGAAAAGTGATGTCACCAATCTGCCCTGATTCTACTGTAGAGTCGGGGCGTCGCTCACTTAACAGATTTGCCCTTTAAGATCTAAATCTCAGCACTTAAACATCGCCGTCTAAGGAAAGCAAACTTTCATTCATTCATCCTCTGGCTATGTTTAAAAAAAAAGAAAAGACTGACAAACTCTTTTCGGAAGTTTCAAAGACCAAACTAATTAAAATGCTAAATGCGGAGCTAAAAAAAGATCAACCAAGGTGTGAACAGATTCCATATGGAAATGCAAAGTGTCCCTGCTGGGCATGCATGCCGGGGAGAGGAGAACTCCTCCTCCTCCTCCTCCTCCTCCTCGGACTGCTGACTGTGTATTATGGGATACGGACAGAAGAAAAGGTAAACAAATGCAAAAAATGTCGAGCGACCGTGACTCCACACAAAGCTGACATGTGAGACTCCAGCCTCAGAGATCAGCAGCAGGGTTTGGCTCAGATGAGATCGCCTGCATGCAAATATGTGGCTGCACCGCAAACTACAGAGCTGGAGGGGAGAAACCTGCAGGTGTGTGTGTGAGCAGAGCGTGCAACGATACGCTTTGATTCATGTCAAAGGGGAAACGCTGGTTTAAGAGACAGAAGGGAGAGAGAGAGAGAGAGAGAGAGACAATCAGAAACCTCCTGACAGACGCTCCTGTCAGAAAGTGAGACAATGAGCTCCAGTGGGGGGAAACTACCAATTCAGACGCACAAGTGAATGAAGCCATTCACAGTGTGTGTGTGTGTGTGTGTGTGTGTGTGTGTGTGTGTGTGTGTGTGTGTGTGTGTGTGTGTGTTGTGGCAGCACACAGGCTGAAACAGAAACACATTGTGGTAACCTGGCGTGTTCTGAGCACAACGGTCCGCTTGTCCCACTCAGACTTTATGATGAACTGAAGAAATGTGAAGCAGCCGCAGAGACGCGTGCCTGCATAGAAAGTGACTGTAGATCAGCAGGTCCACCCCAAAGCAAGAGCACAACGTCTACACAAGAGCCAGCAACACTGTGGCTACATGGGACAGATCAACACCGTGTAGAGGTCTCGTAGATTTCTGAGAACAGACGACGACTGGTTCAGATACAGGGATGTGGTGCAGGTCCAGCCCGGATCCCCCGAGCTTGCTCTTCATGCATAGGGGCCATGGGGGCGGTGGTCTCTCCCTAAGGCCCTCAAAGGCTCCCATCTAACCCCAGAGTCACATGGGCTGGGGGCTCTGGGCCAGTTTAACTTGGCAGCCCATGTGGAGGACAATGGCAGCTTTCAGTAGGTTGGCCCCAGTTTATAGACTTGTCTTGGTTCCATCTCTCTTTGTTGCCCATCATCCCACTCTCTCTCTCTCTCTGTTCATGCTCCATCAGCTGTTGAACTGTAAACAAGAGTTACATAAAGCTGCCGGACACTGGCCCCCGGCCATCACAGCTGTCCAATCGACACAGAACGGGCATTTTGTGTGCTGGTCCTTAACTAATCAGAATCTAAACGCTTTAGGGTGACTGTTCTCACTCAGTGTGCACAGAAGTGCCACAGCGAGAGGGGAGAAGTGGATTCATGTCTTGTTTACCAGATTAAAGAGTGCAAACTAAAGTAAACACCTGGAAGTCATCATATGTACACATCCTGACCTTGAAGGAGGAGTTGTTTACCTTTGTATTGTGATCTGCTGCACTACAATCCTGTAACATAATATGCATGACACAATGTACCAGGGTGTTAACGGTCTCCCAGTGTACCTGTATGCACATCTGTCAACATAAATGTTCATTAAAGACTTCCTGTGCTCGTCGCTGAATGAAACCGAGAACACAACACAAACAAAGCACTGCTAACATTTAAAACCTCCGACAAAGATCTAAATACAGATCCTCCTCCACAGAGAGGAGCTGCCAGAGAGAGAAGATACAGAGCTCAGGCACACACACACACACGCCCACACAAACTACACACACACACACACACACACCAGAAGAGGCTAAGCTTTGCAGTGCTGTGTGTAATGATTGAATGGCTTTCTTAGAATCTGCATTCCATCTCCTGCCTTCATCCTCCACTTCACACGTAGAGAACAGTGCAGCTCACAATCTGACACTTTGGTTATTCAAAATGTTATTTAACGAGATCTGCAATCCTGAATCACCGTGGGAACCAAGTATCATCTCCTTCACAGGTGACTCCTTCCTGCTGTGACTCCAGATCTGAGCTCAAACGTCTTCACAAACACAACCACTTCAAACGTGTATTACCACACATTTGGTAACAAAGGGTTAATTTAGCAAACACTGCGTAATCTCCTTTAATCTGTGATTTGAAGGAGAACGCATCAGCAGAAATCATCTCAGAGCAAAACATGAGGGAAGGGGGACGCTCTGCCAGAGTGCGCAGTGTTTATGTAACAGCAGAGCGGTGGAGCTGGGAATCACACACACACACACACACACACACACACACACACACACACACACACACACACACACACACACACACACACACACACACACACACACACACACACACACACACACACACACACACACACACACACACACACACACACACACACACACACACACACGTACATCGATCTGTATTTATGGACGAAGCCGCAGGAGCCGGAGACGGAGATGATGATGTAATGTGGAGTCATGAATGCGTCCAGACACTCAGACAGCAAACACACTTTAAAGTGTTTCATGCTTGTTTACTCACTCAGAGGTTTGACAAAGTTATACAATCCATGCTCATTGGTTGATTGGAGTTGATTTGGACAAGCACAACCCAACTTGTGAACTCTTCTGCCCATCAGATTGGAGGCACACATGTTTACAGATGAAGAGCAGAAGAACGCTAAACACAACACTGTCATCACCGTGGAGACGCAGATCCCTACGACTCCAAGCATCAGAGTGAAGAAGCCGTGTCTTCTTCTTCCTCAACCCAGCGCTTACTTAACAAGAGCCAAGACAGGAAGAGACACACACACACACACACACACACACACACACACACACACACACACACACACACACACACACACACACACACACACACACACACACACACACACACACACACACACACACACACACACACACACACACACACACACACACACACACACACACACACACACAACACACACACACACACACACACACACACACACACACACACACACACACACACAGCCCTGTCCCTTGCTGACGTTTGTTCTCAATAAAAAAAGAATGAGATTGAAGGAATGAATCAGGCATTAAATGTTCTCTGGTTTGTCCTTCATGTGGCCTCCTCCTGTCCCTGCTCTTACCTTCTCCAGCTGTCATGGTGCAAAGCCGTCCTTGAGGAGGTGGAAAGCTGGGAGAGGAGTGAAGGCTGAGCTCTGACTCTCTGTGCAGCTTCTCCTCTCTCTGTCTCTCTGTCTCTCTCTCTCTCTCTGTCTCTCTCTCTCACACTGTTTACTTCTCAGTGGCACCACAGAAATGGCTGCTTTGTTTTGTTCACTGTCCCTCCCTTCCTCGCTCTCTTCCATCTATTCCTCTCCCGTTTCTCTCCCTCTCCTCCTCCCCTCCCTTCCTCCGTCCTCGCTCCCGTTGTGGCAGCACCAAACCAGAGCTTTCCCTCTCCAAGCCACTGTACTGATTCAATCCAGCTTTATTGATTATAGCAAATACTGACTCGTATCAGGTCTGACCTTTGCTGCACAGAATCCCTGGTTCCTCTGCTCTACTCGTGTTTGCACCGTGTCAAACTGAGGCTAAGTGTCAGGCTAAACTAAGGCCTGCATTAGCAACAACAACAGCAGAGCTTGTTCTCCGTCCACATTCGAACCCAACATTCTCAGCTCCACAGGCAAACAGGCTGAAATGAAAACGAGTCGTCATCTCGTCATCCCAGCTGTCACACCAGTCCATTTGAGTTCATCTGTGAGAGAGGAGAGCCGAGCCAAGGCGCCGATTGCGACAAATGCTATGCTGAATTGTGAAATGACTGCTCAGTTTAATCTCCTCTCCTTGTTCCTCTGACGTTTCCCATCAGGCTTTCACAACTTCAACACCGGAGTGAATGAAGATGAGCTTGTAGAGGAGGAGAGACGACTGAACTATTATTCAACCTGTGCAGTGCTTCCTTAGGTAAAAAGTAAAAGACACAGATCCATCTCTACTCTCCCTTGCTGTAGCACCACTGTGCACGCTGAGCTTTAGGAGCTGGGTTCTGCTCTCATGGGTCAGCTCCATTATCCCATGAGAGTTGGTCAGGACTGGACGGAGCGCTGAGTGAGAGGCTCAGCTGTTCTTCCTGTAATTGTAGAGGAGTCAGCTGGAATGGGACGGACTCAGCAGGGGGCCGTGTCATGAGCAGCTCCACCGGCACTATCCACACACACACACACACACACACACACACACACACACACACACACACACACACACACACACACACACACACACACACACACACACACACACACACACACACACACACACACACACACACACACACACACACACACACACACACACACACTCTCCATTTGTACCTCTATTGTTTTCTCTCACTCCACTGAAGCCCGGAGAGGAAAATAGTAAACACTACTAACTAACACACAAACTCCCTATTTCCTGGTATACTGGTTTGATTGTGGTTTTGATTCCCCAAGTGATAAATCAGGAACAATCACAGCGTTCAGTTTGTCTTAAGGAAGGTAAACACTGGAAAAACAAAAGCAGGTTTAACTTCAGGGAACATGGAAGTCCCATTAATCATCTGATCTGTTTTACTGCTCATAAGATTATATCTTAATATAAATATTAATAAATTAATAATACATTAGGACTCATCTGAAAACATCTGATCACAAACTGAATCTATGCTGGTTGAATAGAAATGTGAGGTCCCTTTAGTCTCTGGCTGCTTTGTGGGGACATCTGAGGGATCCAATGGGTGCCAAGCTCTCATGGTGAAACTAATCCCCTGTAGCTCCAGGCCGTCCTTCTGGCCTCTCATTTCCCTCCCTTCTGTGCCCACGTTCAAACACACACACACACACACACACACACACACACACACACCCAAAGCCACACACTCATACACACAAATCACCCAACAAGGGTAATAAAAAGAAGAAGACAGGGCCGAGTGCGACTGAAGAGGAGGAACATCAAAGACACTGATGAAATGAATACTCAGATAGAGAAGCCTGCTCCTCTGCTCATCATACAAAGCTCCTCTGTCAGGATCAGCACCAAACAAACGACCGGCACGCTATTCCTAACACACAAGTGACTGTCCCCAGGTCAGAAACTGGGATTCTCACCTGCAGAACTCAGTGTTCTAGAGGTTACAGATGTGAACAGTGGCTGGCTCAGTTGCTATATGATGCAGATGAAGGATGAGGCTGAGTCGTCGTTTCTCAGCTTGATCAAAGGTCCAAAAGCCATGAAGACAATAAACAATTGAAAGGAGCTTGAGGAGCAGTGTGAAACAGTAATGATGCCCAGGAGGGAAGACTCACCTGAGCCAGAGGATGAGATCATGTTCCCGGATCTTTGGACTTCATCGAATTTGCTGAAGATTACATTCAACCTACAAAGCAGAAGAGATTTGAAGACGTTAATACGCATAGAAATATAGAAAGCTTGCAGAAAGGCAGTGAGAGGACTTTATGAAGGGAAAGGAGGGATAGAGACGATCAGCAGAGAGTGTGATGGGTTCATGAGGGAGCCTGGACCTGCTGGATACATCATCAATCACTTCCTGCTCTGTGCGGCAGCAGGAGGGCCCAGACTAAAATAGACGGGATTCGAAACCTCCACGAGGATGATGAAGAGGCCCCAGAGCCAGAGAAGCCACGGTGAAGAGGCTCCACAGATGACTACAATATGGTGCAGAGCATAAAGGATAATATGGAGGTGAAACACATTCATTTATCAGGTTAAGTGGAACAGGAACAGGAGCCTACACGGGTGGCACACACTGGTGGGTGGCCGTAACGCTCTGCACCCATGGGTCAGCACACCAGTCCGACCACACACACACGGACACACACAGTCATTTACAGGGAGGCACAGCTTCTCATAGGTCTACTTATACAAACGTCTGTAGTTCAAACTCCCAGGCTGTCTGACAGAGTGATCGTGTTGGAGCTGAGCTGATACTGTTTGGAGTTCCCGTGAACAAAACTCACGTCATCATTCATTATATAGAAAGTGCAGAATCAGACTCATCCATTACAGATGAGGGAGCCACACAAGCTGCATGCAACACAGCACCCAGTTTTATTAGAAACCTCGGTTTGTGGGAACGGTTTGTGTTCAAATTCCTGCAGACATTCTGACCTGGAAGCAGTCCAGTGTGACCACCATCTTCTTCTGCTGCTGCCCAGTACACACACACACACACACACACACACACACACACACACACACGCTCACACACACACACACACACACACACACACACACAGCTGCTTAAGGAGGTATTTGTCTTATTCGCTCTCCCCACCGAACTTTCCCTTTCCCTTTTCTCCTGCTTTCTTTCTCTAATTTCCATAGAGACAGTATCGGCCAACGCTTTGACGACATTGTTATTTACTGCAGATGCAAAAGCAGAAAGTACACAAGCGCCTATAGGGACAGCAAATGAAAGCTGACATTGGCAGGGAGGAGGCTTCTCACAGATGCATGGTGCTAAGCTTCTGTGGTTCTGGCAGTAAAAGTGTTTTCATAGATCAGAGGGACTGAGATCCTGAGGTATGGCTGCAACCAACAGATGATGTCATAGGACAAGATTCCATTCAAAATTCAATTAATAAAATCTATGACATTTGTGGAGTATTTGAAAGAGGCGTGGTCAGAGCTGCTGAAGGACCAATATGAGATTAGGTCAGGGATACATGTACATCAGCTCTATAATAGATCAGAGTGAGAGATGAGACCATGGAAACAAGGATGAGAGGAGGGAGCAGACGAGCAGAGACAGACAGGAGCAGGCTGACATCATCTCTCGGTCGTACCGTGACTGAGGCAGGCCCTTCTTGCTGAGGTCCATCCTCACTCTCTCTCCCACGTGTTTGTAGATCTCCACCAAGCTGCTCATCGCCCCGTCACGCACCTGAGCACCGACACACAAACACATACACAGCTGACACACAACAACCACCAGGCATCTGAATACAAATGATTCAATATTATATATAGGGTATTGGCCTAAAGTTACAGCTTTCACTGCTGCCACTAGGGGGAGTCCTGTAGTTGGAGTGATGTGGCCTGCCTGCTGCTAAGCATCTGAACCGGGTCAGAACCACAGAAAACCGTAGCTGGCCTGATTTTAAAACATTCCTAGCAACTAACAAACAATCTAAACATTATTTTTCATAAGGAATCTTATCATTATACTGGCAAGACAGTGTCAAGAAGCCTAGCGGGTCCTACCAGACTGTTGGGGTCCCCCAGGAGGTTACAGATGTGAGGAACTATTTTACTGAGCGTCAGGCCCTGAGCTCCGTACCTGAAAGACAATAAATAAACAGAATCAGTCAGATGAGTTACACAACATCCACAGGGAAAACACAATATTTGCCTGAGTGAAGTGTAAACACTCCACACAAACAGGATGGAGGGACTGGACTCACGTGCTGAGCGTGGCCACCAGGCACAGGCACACTCCCTCTCGAGTCCTGTTGTTCTTGTGTTTGAAGCCTCCCAGCATTCTGTCCCACATGTACTACAACACACACACACACACACACACACACACACACACACACACACACACACACACACACACACACACACACACACACACACACACACACACACACACACACACACACACACACACACACACACACACACACACACACACACACACACACACACACACACACACACACACACACAGGTACGCGTTTACACACACATGCCTGACTGCTGCCGTCATCGATTATAACAGCATAGCACACAGGACATTATAGGGCAGGAAATGGACAGCAGCCATTAGAGAAAAGCAGTAAACTATACGAGTCTCTGGTGTAGGGGCAAATACCAGTTCTCAAGTATTAAAACTTGGGCCCACTACACAGGTCAAAAGCCTAAGCCACATGGCTTCCATGTGGCCTGAAGATAAGCAGAATCCTTTGTCTTCGGACAGAGTCATAAAACATCACCCACCGTACCTAGAGTCAACCCCTTTTTCACACCTTATCGGTGGGGAGCTATAAAGGTTTGAGTTGCCCTCTTCGTCCATTTCTCTCTGTCTTCGTCCAGCTCTCTTCTTCCAGTCTCTGTCTTACTGCTCTCTCTTCGCTCTTCCTCTCTTCGTCCAGCCCTCTCTTCCTCTAGCCTCTTCTTCTAGCATCTTCTCCCCTTCTCCCCTTTCACACAAAGAAACTCAAGAATCTGCCCTGGATTTTCCCAATTCAGCGAACCCAAGATTTCTCTCTGTCCAACTGCTCCACTGCTGAAGACGTCAAGAGACCTCTCTCTCTCCCTGAACAAAGGCCCACCCCTTGTTCAGTGAACATTCTTTTTCCCTCTCTAAACCCGTGGAGATCCCTTTTTGGTTGGCTCGACCTGAATCCTGACTACACCCGAGGAAAGAAGCGTTTCCTCCTGTTTTCTCCCAATTCCCCGTCGACCGAATACCAGGCCTTCCCACTGGGACCAGGAAAATCAAGGACTTGCAGACTGGCCCCATGATCAACTCATCAGCGCCTGAATCTGTTTAAACCCGCGACCCAACTGGATCTTCAACACCACGGACTGCTCAACTACCTCTACGGTGAATTACAACACGGACGTAATTCCACCAAGTAAGGCTTAGACGTCTGGGCAGACAAAGAGTTAGGAAGTGATATTATGTGCATTAGATATAGGATACCATGTGTTCTTAACTAAGCTTAATATTACAAGTGTGTTCTTTAATTTTTCCTCGGTGTTAATCAACACCGATTGCATGTGCGCCGTTTTCTCTCTCTCTCTCTCTCTCTCTCTCCCTCAATTCTTTGTTCTGGTAAACTGCTAATGTGCTACATCTCCGTGTGTTTGACTGTAATTTTGTGTATTGTAAGCCTTGCTTGAGCCTCTCAGCCTGCTTCACAAATTCACAAACCCAAGTCTGTCTCTGCCCATCTTCTGCCGCGTCGAGGGGCGGAGCACACTCTCACACACACACCCACACACACGCACGCACGCACGCACGCACGCACGCACCAGCACACACCCACATATAGGGAGCTAGGAAGAAAGCCGCCATCTTGGGACCCCTCCCATTCACATGTGTTTAGCCGCCATTGCTACATAGCCTGCTTCTAAGCTAGGTCCCGCCATTTTAGTTTGATCCAGATCGTACTAGTGGGCGTGTTATAACTCTGCCACTTCCTGTGCATCATCCCTTCTCACACGCACACACACACACACACACTCGCACACACACACACACACACACTCCAGTTTGTCTTCCTTGTATTCAAATCTGTTGTTGCCTGAACTTCTTGAAATTGTTTATGTTTTCCGGTTTATTTTATTGATGGTAATGACCTTAGTTATTATTGTGAGTAAATAAATCTTTTCATATCTCAACAAGAAGTGTCTGAAATTGTTTGCTCTGAATGTTGTATGATTATCAGCCTCTACGCACGTCAAGTCTCACCCTTCTAGACTGATTTCGAGCGCAAAACTAATCTTTAAGTTATTCCCTTTTTATTAATTTATTAATTAATCTGATAATTTTAATTGATAATTAAAACTTATGGTGAATCTTTAAAGTTAGGTCAATTATCTGCTATCTTGGTTCCCTGTGCCATCAAACAGGGTGGTGCCCCGAGAACTTTAATTTATTAAAGTTATTAATTAATTATTTTTATTTTTACCTTCTTTTATTTCTTTTTGATAGCAATCTTTGATAAAGCAATATTACCTACATATAATTGGTGCCCCGTGTGAGGCGTGGTACTGTTGATTTCATACAACATTCATACGAGCAATTTTCAGATTGGTTTGGATTTTTTTTTTTAAGTTTATAACTTTAGATTAAAGATTTCGATTTGCTGAGTGCTGTCTCTGTCTGTGTCCCATGCAGTGTTGTTGTGCTTCCTGCTGTGACAGTCATTGATATGCTAAGTGGTTACCTTGAGAGAATCTTGTTGCTTGTGTCTAATTTGCATTAGAAAGAGCTTAACTTACAGTGCCCTGACCAGTGCACCGTAACCAGGACAGCACCATCTGGTGGGCAGCTGTCATCACTATTAGTGTTTGCAGAGACCCCCCCTAGTTGTCACTAGATTCCTTCTTCCTTGCTTCAAAGGGATAGATATGACTAACCAGACTCCATCAGAGTATGGAGCTGAAACTCCTCAGGCAGGTGAGAAGACCTCACTGCCTGATTTGGTTGCTCAACTCCTCAGAGTCTCTGTAAAAGAGAAAGAGGAGCTTGATGGCTACACCATAGCTCAGTGTGACACTGAGATCGCCAATTTAGTTCGAATGGTTAATGAACCTAGCGGACAAAGATGGTCTAGTAAGGAGATAGTTGGTCAATTGTTCTTGTTCTGCCATCACAAAGCTCATTTACAAATAGCCACACTTGGTGGCGAGGTCGTAACCCTTAAGGCAAAGGACCTCCGCCAGCGATCACAGAATCAGGCGTTTTGTTCTGAGCTGCAGAACACTACTGCCCTGTTGGCAGAGTGCACACAGAGACTCCGTCATGCTAAGCAGGATAGCGAAGATGCTAAGCACGAGAGTGCACTGCACAAGAGCCAGGCCGCGCGTGCAGAGGCTCACAAGGTGCTTAGCTATGCTACTGACCAAAGGGGGGCAGCAAACCCAGTGGCACGCGCCCCAGAAGCTTACTCTGCCACAGTTTCAGCTGAGAGCAGGATATGTCCACCGACACCAGATCGGTACATGAAGCTTCCACAGTTGGGTGAAGCCACGCTTCAACCCCACCCGTCTCAGGTCACATCTCAGCTACTTCCCCCTCAGGCGCCCCCAAGGGATCGCCCCTCTGAAATGCTGCCTTCATCACGAAAGGGACGTAAACGTGCCCCACAGCCTGATGAAATGAGCGAGCATCGGTATCCCTCATCTGAAGAGTCAGATGGATACCAGCGGGAGTATGCTACAGACCTGCACATGCGACATCTCCACTCTCTTGCCCAGGTTCCAGCTAACAGCATGTCATGTCCACCGACCCACGATCGGTACACAAATCTGCCACACTTGGGTGAAGCCAAGCTTCGACCCCGTTCCCCTTCGGTCATACCTCAGCCACTCTCCCCTCAGGCGACCCCTAGGCATCGCCACTCTAAAATGCCGCCTTCACCACGAAAGGGAAGTAACCATGCCCCACAGCGTGATGACATGAGCGAGCATCGGTATTCCTCATCTGAAGAATCAGATGAATACCAGCGGGAGTATATAACAGGCCTGCGCATGCGTCAGCTAGACTCCCTTGCCCAGGACCTTGAGCGTTTTGACCCCATAAACAAGGATGCTAATGTTAACAATTATCTTAGTGAAATTGAAAACTCCCTTGTTGATTTGTCTCACGCCAGTTCACGTGAGAAGTTAAAGCTCATCTGGAAAACAGCTTCCAGGAGTGTTTGTGCTTTCATTGAAACGCAGCCGTCTCGTATCCGTCACAGCTACACCAGGCTATGTAGTGCCCTACGTGAGGAGTACTCGCTATACTTTGATGAGACATCAACCACACTCAGCGCCATGAATATTCACCAAAAGCGAACAGAACCGCCCCGTGAATATTACAGACGACTGAGGAGTGCCTACTTTCAAGGAAGTACTGAACCGGGCCTGGAGGAAAATCGATTCTTCCGCTCTCTCTTCCTCCACAACCTCCATCCCTGTGTGAGAATCCACGTCACACTGATGTGTAAGCAGGGTAAACCCACCATGCAGGAGATTAAGAATATCGCCCAAATGACCTGGGAGACAGTTGTACGCCCCACTGACACACCTGAAGATGAGGTGAGAGTTTTAGGCATCCAGTCATCAGCGCAGACTGAGTTAGAATTGGAAGGCTGCAAAGACTTCCCCTTTAGTGTAAACAGTGGCGCTGCACTCCCAAAACACCTGCCCTACCACCTGCGGGGTGGACAAAAGAACCATAGACATGGCCATAGAGGCCCCTCTCAGGTTCAGCCGAGGTTCCAAAACCAGAACTCCTTCACAAAGAGAAGGGATGTCCGCTTCAAACAGGGTGATAGACCGCAGAGCGAGACAAAGGAGAAGACTTTTGAGTCTTTTGGAGAACATTACGTAAAGGAAATGATAATGAAGTGCCTGACAGAGTTGATACAGCAACTCGAAGCTTCCCAAAGCCCCTTCGAGGTGTCAAAAGATGACCACAAGAGGACTGATAAGGACTCTCTGTCAGTCTTACAGGACCAGGCACCTTCACACTTTAACAGCCTGCTCCACAAGCTGAAGGCAGGATCCAAGGGAGCCTAAGATGCCCCTGGACCAAGCCATAATCAATTCCCAACACCTAATCCACTCCACTCCTACCCTTCCTAGGGAACCTTGTCCACAAAGAAATGCCAGTCGCATCTACACCTCAGTGTTGGTAAAGGGGGGGGTACACACTGCACAAACACTCGAACATTACACAGCAGATTTGAGGGCCCGACTCACATTCCACTATGTGTCCCACGTCAGACCACTCATCTACTATTAACTGTTTCTACTCCTCCGAGAAGCAGATTACTAACAGTAACAACCTTCCTTTCTCTTTCTTTTTCCTTTGAATTTCCACTGGTTTTTCTTTTTGTCAACGACAATGACCAAAGAATGACAGGTTGTAACATTACTGTGTATGTCTCTCAATAATGTGTTTGAATATTAAGGTTAAGGTAGTCTAGTTTAGTTCATTCTGCCCAGACATGCCTTACTGACTGCCCAGATGTCGAAAGCCTTATTGAACTGTTTCGTGAACATTTTCCGCACCCGAGGATTATCCAACTCCAGGTTGCTCTCAGGACTTGGACCATGTGATGAGGACTTATGAACTGTTCGCCCTAATGTTTGCTCTTGGAGACTGTGGCTGCAACCCTCGCCTCAAGATCATCAGGGGGATATGTAGGGGCAAATACCAGTTCTCAAGTATTAAAACTTGGGCCCACTACACAGGTCAAAAGCCTAAGCCACATGGCTTCCATGTGGCCTGAAGATAAGCAGAATCCTTTGTCTTCGGACAGAGTCATAAAACATCACCCACCGTACCTAGAGTCAACCCCTTTTTCACACCTTATCGGTGGGGAGCTATAAAGGTTTGAGTTGCCCTCTTCGTCCATTTCTCTCTGTCTTCGTCCAGCTCTCTTCTTCCAGTCTCTGTCTTACTGCTCTCTCTTCGCTCTTCCTCTCTTCGTCCAGCCCTCTCTTCCTCTAGCCTCTTCTTCTAGCATCTTCTCCCCTTCTCCCCTTTCACACAAAGAAACTCAAGAATCTGCCCTGGATTTTCCCAATTCAGCGAACCCAAGATTTCTCTCTGTCCAACTGCTCCACTGCTGAAGACGTCAAGAGACCTCTCTCTCTCCCTGAACAAAGGCCCACCCCTTGTTCAGTGAACATTCTTTTTCCCTCTCTAAACCCGTGGAGATCCCTTTTTGGTTGGCTCGACCTGAATCCTGACTACACCCGAGGAAAGAAGCGTTTCCTCCTGTTTTCTCCCAATTCCCCGTCGACCGAATACCAGGCCTTCCCACTGGGACCAGGAAAATCAAGGACTTGCAGACTGGCCCCATGATCAACTCATCAGCGCCTGAATCTGTTTAAACCCGCGACCCAACTGGATCTTCAACACCACGGACTGCTCAACTACCTCTACGGTGAATTACAACACGGACGTAATTCCACCAAGTAAGGCTTAGACGTCTGGGCAGACAAAGAGTTAGGAAGTGATATTATGTGCATTAGATATAGGATACCATGTGTTCTTAACTAAGCTTAATATTACAAGTGTGTTCTTTAATTTTTCCTCGGTGTTAATCAACACCGATTGCATGTGCGCCGTTTTCTCTCTCTCTCTCTCTCTCTCTCTCCCTCAATTCTTTGTTCTGGTAAACTGCTAATGTGCTACATCTCCGTGTGTTTGACTGTAATTTTGTGTATTGTAAGCCTTGCTTGAGCCTCTCAGCCTGCTTCACAAATTCACAAACCCAAGTCTGTCTCTGCCCATCTTCTGCCGCGTCGAGGGGCGGAGCACACTCTCACACACACACCCACACACACGCACGCACGCACGCACGCACGCACGCACCAGCACACACCCACATATAGGGAGCTAGGAAGAAAGCCGCCATCTTGGGACCCCTCCCATTCACATGTGTTTAGCCGCCATTGCTACATAGCCTGCTTCTAAGCTAGGTCCCGCCATTTTAGTTTGATCCAGATCGTACTAGTGGGCGTGTTATAACTCTGCCACTTCCTGTGCATCATCCCTTCTCACACGCACACACACACACACACACTCGCACACACACACACACACACACTCCAGTTTGTCTTCCTTGTATTCAAATCTGTTGTTGCCTGAACTTCTTGAAATTGTTTATGTTTTCCGGTTTATTTTATTGATGGTAATGACCTTAGTTATTATTGTGAGTAAATAAATCTTTTCATATCTCAACAAGAAGTGTCTGAAATTGTTTGCTCTGAATGTTGTATGATTATCAGCCTCTACGCACGTCAAGTCTCACCCTTCTAGACTGATTTCGAGCGCAAAACTAATCTTTAAGTTATTCCCTTTTTATTAATTTATTAATTAATCTGATAATTTTAATTGATAATTAAAACTTATGGTGAATCTTTAAAGTTAGGTCAATTATCTGCTATCTTGGTTCCCTGTGCCATCAAACAGGGTGGTGCCCCGAGAACTTTAATTTATTAAAGTTATTAATTAATTATTTTTATTTTTACCTTCTTTTATTTCTTTTTGATAGCAATCTTTGATAAAGCAATATTACCTACACTGGTCAGTTTAGAGGGCCGTTGGTGCTGCAGGACTTTATCAGGAACTCAGGAACCTTTAGAAGAGCTCAGGAACACTTTAAGCTCCTGCTCCATGGAACGATCTCTCTCTCAGGGAGTCTCAGAGCACAACAGAGTGTTCCCTGGTGTGAGTGTGTGTTGTACCTGCGGGGTGGTGGCCTGTTCCATGATCTTTAGCAGCAGGATTTGGTCTTGGTCTCGCACTTGGTCTTTGGAATCTCCCAGGCGATCAATCAGGCTCGGCAGAACTGAGGGGGAACATGAGAGAAGGAAATAGTGAGGAAACAAGCTACTCACCTAGGAAGGAAAGAGGTGAGAGGACAGGAGTTTGAGGCCCAGGAGAGTCTTACCTGTCCCCACATGGGGCCTGAATCTGTCCTGGAGCCTCGTCACTACAGCGGACAGCAGATCCAGCCCAAGCAGAGCCACCTGAGCGAGACACAGAGAGGAAATGTATGTTAGTGACATCTTAAAATATATTTTGACAAGACAAACTCTTAAGTCAATTGAGATTTTAAAGCAAATTAAAGAATAAAACCTGTCAGAAACAAAGGTTCAGGGTCAGGCTACTGAACTGGAATACAGCTGCAAGGGATTATGGGTAAGCTGATTTTCATGTTGTCAAGCATCTGTTGTGTTTGTGCTTTACATTTTTCACATGCAACACAATTTACATGAGATGATAACACATCTGGAGCTGAACCATCAGAGAACAGAGACTCATGCACATCCTTCCTTTTGGAAACACCTTAATATGTTAATGTTAAAATTGTAATAAGATGAGATTGAGTATTCTGCCATCTAGTGGTGACTGATCAATCATGTTTTAGTGTTTGATAGTTATTAGACATCTTCCAAGACTCATGAGTTTGACTTGTTGAAAGAGACAACAGGCTGATTACAAGTTTACACCGTGCCACACACTGTCACTGTCTGCCTGTCTGCCTGTCATTGCACAGTATAAAGGTAACACAATACTGTTTAACATCTACCAGAGCTGCCATATAGTGGGGAGAAGGATATAAACACATAGTAAGCTTTTAAAAAGATGAAGAAATACCACAATCTGTACAAAACCCAGTAGTAATGAGTAAATAACCAAGAGGAGTGATGACAGCAGAGAGGATCTCTGAGTGGAGGAACAGGAAGTGCAGACCCCCGATCCTCCCATCAGGCCCTTTGTTCTCACACAATTACAGTAATTAGAGGGCCCAAACGAGAGCGAGAGCGAGAGAGAGAGAGCGAGAGAGAAGCTGCTCTGGAACCACACATCTACATTTAGCTCACACTATGGAACCAGGAGGCAAGATTCCTCCCCTCCCGTTCTCTTTCCGACCCGGCAACTAAACTGTCACCCAAATCGATCATCACACTATCAATGCATAATAATCCATCTCTACGTTTCCATCATAAACACGTGCAGCTGATCTTTATCCAGGCCGCTGCATGAGTAAAGAGCTCAACATGTGTGAGAGGCGACGCGGGCAACATTCCAAGAGGCAACGACTGGGTTGAGTGATGAATGTAAACAAACACAGGTGACTTGGGTGGTAAATGTCACTCAGACGGCTGTGAACCAACTGCAGGCTATTAGGTAACAAGGCCTCCTCTGTCACGTAACACAACCATTCACACTGAGTACATGTGTGTGACAGTACAGCGTCAATTCCCCCTCACTTCAGTCCAGGAGGGAATCTGACTCACACACACACACACACACCAGCAGCACAGAGACCACAGAGATGATCAGATTAACAAGATCTGGAAGGAGGGGGGGGGGGCTTTAAAACCTCCATCGCTTCCAACCGGGTCATATCATCCGTCGTGAAACACACACACACAGCCCCGTGCAGACAGTGTGTGTGTTTGGCTGCAGAGTCCCTTGTGATCCTGCAGCCTCCTGTGAGCCTCCTCCTTTATTCACACTGCCTCCAGCCAGACACACACAACCAGATTCCAACGTCTCAGCTGCCTGCTCGTACCGGCAGCTTCGTCTGGCCCACAGCGAGCTTTAACACATCTGCCTGATTCATCAGCAGAAGCAGCGTTTCAGACCTTCAGCTCTTCAGACAGCTGCGCACAGTCGGCCTGCACACTCTGTATGGAACCTTGCCCTTAGTCAACAAAGAGCTCTGTGCTGCAGGAGCGTCTGAGGCCTTCATGCAGACGCACACACACACATTCCTCCAAGCTCCCCACTTCAACCACAGCCTCCCACAGAGGGCGGCGGAGGGGCCGAGCCAGGCCTCCAGAGGGGCCGAGCCAGGCCTCCTCCAGAGGTGCCGGGTCTATCCAGAGCGTTCCCACCCTGCAGAGGAGCTCACCAGCGGGAATGAGATGAGCAAGGCCCGCGTCACGCCGACATGTGTGGACAGCTGCAACAGGGAATAATAACACGTTCACAAGTTGTGTGCAGCCAGCGATGACCGAGCAGTGACTCAGCCTCGTTTAGCGGAGCGGCCGACCTCAGGCGTGAAGACCAAGGGACGGTGTGAAGAGGAGTAAACACTCGTACGAAGGAGGAGGAGTGACAGGGCTAACTCAGAACACACACACACACACACACACACACACACACACACACACACACACACACACACACACACACACACACACACACACACACACACACACACACACACACACACACACACACACACACACACACACACACACACACACACACACACACACACACACACACACACACACACACACACACACACACACACACACACACACGCCTTTCCAGCCCACTTCCTCCAGAGACGGGCGCTTCACGCTCGACTTGCTGGAGTGAAAACACTGAGACGGGGGGCATCATCCTCCTCCTCCTCCTCCAGCCGCGCTGCTACAGATATGAGAGCAGGACTCCCCCCTCGCTTGCCCCTCCGTCTCTCTCCCTGTCTCCCTGTCTCCCTGAGGTCAGACTCTGGTTTGGCTTCACACTGTACATACACATGCATGTTCACTATCTCAGATTATAACACTATTTAAGATTTTATTTAGTAATCTTGTGTAATCAGTGTGTGTTTGTGTGTGTGTGTGTGTGTGTGTGTGTGTGTGTGTGTGTGTGTGTGTGTGTGTGTGTGTGTGTGTGTGTGTGTGTGTGTGTTTTTTATTATTCTGCATGTTGAGCATTCCTGCTGTGTGACTGCAGAGAAGAGGAGGAGGAGGAGGAGTGATGAAGATGTATTCACTCAGATACATGGCCGAGCTGCTTCATCATCGCCGTCTGACAGCTGCAGGAGACAGGAACTGCATCTGCATGTTTTAGCGCCAGAGAGAAGCAGGTGTAACCTCACACACACACACACACACACACACACACACACACTTACATCATCGGCTCACTCTGATGTGTTTGTCACTGGTGTTCACTCTGTAAACTCTTCCATGTAGAGATAAATAGCGGTTCAGCCTTGCGTCCTGTCTGGCGGCACACAGGACGTCCTGAGCCTCGCCCCACCTCTGCTGAGCACACAGGCGAGTTGCAGCAGATCCACTACAGGCCAGGAGAGGATGAGCTCGTCTGTCAACAACTCAAACCGTCCAAACATGCTCTCACTGTTGCTCTAGTATCCAAGCGTGTCGTGTCACATGCCAACAAAACTAAGATACACTGAAGACACACACTGCTCCCAGTCACAACATCATAAAGACCTCTGAGACATCTCTCCAGTATGGAAATGAGGTAAACCCTTAAATACCTCAGACAAACCTCATCAGTGCTGAGCCAAGAGTGACGCACAGCAGAAGACACAACAACAACAAACACACACACTGCTGACTCCTCCACATTCTCCTGCTGAGTTCTGTGATAAGAGAAGCCAGCAGACACAAACTGTTCTGCCTCTATCTGAGTATTGAACCAAGCGTAGAGACGGAGACGGAGACGAGACCTCCCGCAGGACGACATCGCCACTGCGGGAGACGAAGCCAGGTTAGTCAGACGACTTCAGGCTACGAAACCTTCAAAGGATTCCAGAGAGCAGCGGCAGAGCTCGGTCACCTTTGAAGAGGTTTTTATGGCGTTTGTGATGAGAGGGTTGCATGTGCGCATCCCAGGTGGGCTTAGGAGCGTACGCATGATGGGATAGGCTAGATAAGAGCAGAGCCTCACTCCATGGACAAGAGGGAAGACGCTTAAGAAGAAGTAGTTAGGTTATTATTAGGACGGAGGCTGACAGTAAAGCTAAAGACAAATCTGACCACAAATTTGAAAATAACAACACAACACAGTGCAAAAATCCTCATCTAGTAAATCTAAAAGGTCAAGAATGTTAGGGGACTTAAGCACTGGCAGTGTTGTTGTCCATGTTGACAATCGCAGGGTCAAAAGGTCACCCTGGGGGTCAAAGACTGCCTCAGATAGCAAGGGGGAGAATTCCATTTACACTGACATTAACCAGCTGTTTCGTGTGTGTGTGTGTGTGCGCCACCATGCTGACAACAACAAAAGAATCCCTGTGAATAAAAACAAACCCATCAACAACAACAACAGACTCTTGTTCCATCTCTATTAATAACACAGAAGCTGCTTCAGGGGGAACTTTGCTGTCTGCACCAGGAAGTCCACTTAAACAGACTGTTTGCCAGCAGACGTAAATAAAAGTGAAAGTGTTTTGTGTGGGGACACAAACACCTGATTAAAGGGGACAATGTGACTTTGACGTGAAGTTGGAACTGAACTCCCTGCTCCTGGTTGAACCATCTGAGCTCCTGGTGTTTCTGTTGGACTCTAGCTGCTCTGTGTCGTTTGTTATGACGAGCAGCAGAGTGGAGGTTCAGCCTGATGAAGTCTGATGTGTTGATATGCTGCCTCATTACACCTTAAACCTTTAATCTGAACCTTTTTACAGCTCCGTTTATGGACTTCACCTACTTCAGGTTCGTCATGATCACAGCATGGTGCCAATATGAGCACATGTATGTCAACATCATAAAGAGAAACACTCGAGCTTTCACAGGTGCAGTCTGGGTCATTTATTGTGTGTGATGATTGAGTTATAGCCTTTAAACCAGCTGTGACAGGTTATGTAATGTAATTAATTAAAGTTACAGCCTATTAGGACAGCGTGAGAAAGTCTGCTGGGTTCAGGCTCTGTAGGTGAGACAGACGAGCCCGATCTCAATCAACACGCAAGGAAACAACAGACAAGCACATGAAGTCAAGGGAGGGAAATGGAATGGACGCCTCACAGGATCATTCTCCTTCATATCCAAAGTCTTAGTGTTTTGTGTCATTTATACTTTACAGCACTGTGGTCTGAATACTTCCATACTGACTAACTCTGGTGAAGGAACGACTGGTTGATGACGCAGCACAATGCTCCTATCAGTGCATGACGCAGCACTTTAGCTGTACAGGCCGCAGATATCATGATACGAGTGTTAGCGCTCCAGTGGGCCAACATTAAAATGTTAGACGTGCATCTACACAGTGTTCCAGAGACGTGAACATGAACAACGACACGCAGCCTCCTGAGGCTCCTGCACGTTCCATCAGCAGCATCAGGAATCAGATAGGCAATGAAGCTGTGACATGCAAAGCCACAGGAGGCCTAAAATGTTATTATTGTTTTTAAAAGTAATGCAAGGCCAAGCGGTTGTCTTGCTAAGTGGGAAGCAGACGGATAAATGATGAGTCTGGATCTGTCAAAGGTGTAGAAACTCTTTCAGGACCTCAGACACTTTCCCTCGTGTCACACCAAGGATCCAAGAACGTTTAGGTTTCAGAATTACAGCTCCAGGGTCGACACCCAGGCCCAGGAACAACTATAAGAGAAAGGAGGAGCCCTGCACCAGACTGTGGCTCCTGTGTAGGTGTGAGCTCTCCTATCTATTTATAAGAAGGAAGAGATGCAGGGAGACTTTGACGCATCCGCTTGAAATGAAGGTAAAGCACTTCAAAATGTCTCACTCTCAGAGACACAAAGCCAGGTGGGGGGGGGGGGCGTGTGCTCCGACATCAAGCGCTCCTTGGGGATAATCACATCCCCGGGGGCAGACACAGACCGGTGTTGTGGCCAGTGCTGATTGTCTACTTCAAGGCTCAGCCAGAGGACGAACCGGTGCTAACCAAACCTGGCAGCTCAGGACAGAGCAGGACGGGCCGCTGCTCTGCTCTGCTCTGCTCTGCTCTGCTCTGGTTATGATGATGTAATCCGGTTGCTTAAGGAGAGGCTGCGGTATTATACGGCATCAACGACAATGACATGTGCCCGGTTACAACACAAGAGAGCTATTGTGTTACGCTGTCCAACATCAGAGGAGAGGAAGCTGCAGCGACAACAACATGAAAGGCAGAGTTGCTGTGACAGCGCACAGGGGAGCGTCTCTGGGATCGGGAGCACAGACACACGCCTGGAACACCAGGTTAGGGTAGAGATCTCCTCTTCCTTCCAGTAGAATGATTGATACTGTAGCGGGTGCAGGCACACAGGACCCAGTGTATAGACGCTCAGCTGATCCACACCTCTAGGTTCCCTTGAGGCACACACTCGAGCGCACAAGAGGAACACATCTGAGACAAACCGCAGCACAAAGCTCCTATTCTCACAAGAACAACAAGACATCACAACCCTGGAAGGAGGTTAAGAGGTTAATCCAACTAAGGCACCTCAGAGTGTGAACACACACACACACACACACACACACACACACACACACACACACACACACACACACACACACACACACACACACACACACACACACACACACACACACACACACACACACACACACACACACACACACACACACACACACACACACACACACACACACACACGGCTCATTCGGGCCTGAAACACTGGGAGAAACTGTGCGGTTGTTTGGCCTCAAATGTTCCACTGGCAAACTAGCAGCTCGTCAACAGAACAGACCCACAACTCCTCAGCTAAGAACACAACACGGGCCAGCAGAACACAACGTAACGCCGCCATCGACCAACCGCAGCACCAAACACGTCCACAGTTCATACCTTCACACACACTTTAAAAAACTGATTACACTGAGAGTGCTGCAACACTTTAATGTGACTGAAACTGGAACACACCAACATCTTAACATGCCACCTCCATTACACAACACAACAAACACATCTGTGCAGGTCTACAACTTCCACTGCTTGTTTGCCTTCAGTCACAGTAAGGACAGAACACCTGAGTGCTGTTTCATCAGAACTGCACGATTCCTTACATATTCTTGTACTTTGAGTGAAGAAATACTGCAGATATGTTGATTGAAAACTTCAGCTCTTTATCTGGACGGCACCTGTTCAGGTCGGTGGGACTTGAAGGGCGACTGGAGACGCAGGTTGAGGTTGCGTCACCAAGCACTGTTTGGATTGCAACACACACAAACACACACGCACTTGATTCCTGAATGCTGCCTATTTCGGGAGCTCACTGGAACACACACACTCATGGCTCACACATCCAGTTTAACGAGCGCCCGGGTGCCTCATCAGTTACGTGTTACACTCCCTGGCTCGTTAAGGCCTCAGATATGACTCACACACACTGGCTGCTCCTTCATCTCTCAGGAGGAAGCGTGGAGCGGAGAGGAGGCCTGCAGCGTCGGGCCGGCCACACACACACACACACACACACACACACACACACACACACACACACACACACACACACACACACACACACACACACACACACACACACACACACACACACACACACACACACACACACACACACACACACACACACACACACACACACACACACACCCTCTTTATCTGACAGATCACTTCACTCAGACTAATGTAAAGCATAACAAAGGAAATCTAATTGTAAAACTGCTAAAGGTAAATAAATAATGGTGAAGTCCTTAAAGTAGGCGTGGGAGACATGCAGAGGATTAAGAACAATCAGATATTTCACTGTTGGCCCCTTTCAAAACATCAGGAGAGGAAGTTTTAAGCTCTTTTCTGTGAATCTTTGCTCGGAAACTGAAGAAAAGTCTATTTTGCTTTGCATTACAACTCTTCAGGTGATTATTGTAAGTGTTTATATAAACGTTTGATGATTCAGGGGTTGTTTGTCGCAAGAATTGCACTTTGTACCTGAAACACACCTAGTTAAAGTCATATCTGGACAGAAAGGAGGAGGAGGAGTGAGACACACAGGGAGCAGCTATACTGTCTGAACTGAGCATAAAGAAGTCCTTGAGTTGAGCAGATTAAGCAGGAGCAGATTATGAGTGTGGTGCCAGGGCCTCAGAGGACTGATATCTGCTCCTGGTGATGGGGGGGCCGGAACACGGGGATTTAGAGCTGCTGCTGCTGCTGCTGATGATGATGATGATGACGGCGGTGGCAGCGATAAAGTTGATGGATCAACACAAAGCTCCTTCTATACAAGCCAGGAAAGCACACGCTGTACTGAGAGAGAGAGAGAGTGTGTGTGTGCATCGCAAAGGAGGTGGGTGTTTTGGCAGGATTAAAATTAGAGCGGGACATGAGGGGGGAGAGAGAGAGAGTGAGAGAGAGAGTGAGAGAGGAGGAGGAGGGAGGGCAGAGTGCGTGAGAAAGAATGTATAAACACCATAAGTACAGGGACAGATAGGTAGAGATACCACCTGTACTGTGTAGAAGACAAAGGAAGAAGGGATGAGACAGGAGGAGAAAACAAACAGGCAGGTATGTAGAAGTTGAAGAATGAATGAATGAGTGGAGATCAAATAGGATTGTAGAGACAGAGGACATCTGGCAGACATCTAGGAGATCTAGGAGACGCTTTCACCTCCATTATTACTCTCTCCATCAGTCTGCACTGCTCCTTCTCTCTCTCTCTCCCTCTCTCTCTCCATCAGTCTGTACTGCTTCTCTCTCTCTCTCTCTCTCTCTCTCCCCATCAGTCTGCACTGCTCCTCCCCTGCCCCTTCCTCTCTCTCTCCCCCATCTCTCTCCCTCCCCCCCCTCCCTCTCTCTCCATCGCTGCGTCATTTCCATCATGGCGCGGCCCTGCTGCCAAGTTGGCTCCACAGTCATCGGATACACTCTGCACCTCTCACACACACACACACACACCCCCACCACAGGCAGGGAGGCTCACTGCAGCCCCTTTACATCGTTAATGTTTAAAGGGGAGTTCTGCATAATATAATATTTTGCAGAGACAAAGACAGTTTTGCGTCTATTCAACAAGACAACACAGAACATCAGCAACACCTCACAACGCCTTTAATGCTTCCCTCTCTCCTCCTTACAAACACACACACACACACACACACACACGTATGTGGGGTCTAAATCTGCCCAAAGCCCTCCTGAAGGAGCTCTTTCATGGGTACAGCAGAGCTCTGTGTGCTCAGCTTCTCCTCTGAGCTCCTCACAAATCTCTGCTCTCCCAGGAGCAGAGAAAGTTAGCATAGTTTAGGATTAACTCTTAACATCAGACTATGACAGCCATCCAAAGTCCTCTGTGAGGCACTGTAAGCACACACACACACATAAATACACACAGACAGCTCTGCTTGACGAAGTCTAAAATAGAGGGGAAAGTGTGTGTATGGGTGTGTGTGTGTGTAGCCGCATTCTGTTGTTCTAAAATATTAATGATTGCAACGAACAGAAACAGAAACATTATTAAGATGATTAAGGGGACTTCCGGGTTCCCTGAACTAATCATACATTTATGGCAGCTAAATCAAGATGAATTGGATTTATCACTGTAAACCTGAAAAAATTAACAAAAACAACTATGTATTATAGTCGATGCTGACTGCCAGAATAAGCTCAATAGAAGAAGAAATATGCAGGGAGTGTTAAAGTACTATTCTCTCCCTACAGGGCTTAAATGGTTAAGGAGCCTTGTCTTTGGTTTTGCTGCTGTCTTGTAAACTGTCTTCACACACACACACCTCCATGACGTCCTGATGTAAGTGAATGAGAATTATTATCGATTAAGTGAGGCCACGAGGGAGAGACAGACAAAGACAGAGTGAGACAGGGTGTAGCCGGCCTCTTCCTCAGCTAAAGTCATCAGGACCAAAGTGCCAGTACAGTTTTACCTCCACAGGCTGATTTCTTTATTCAAGTTTTGCGTCATTTTCTCGTACCACCTCCCGTTGAGACGCGCAAAAACACCAGTTTCTCCAAATTTGTAGTCTCAAAAGGACGGAGAAACAAAGCCATTAAAACCAAACATCCGTTTACAGTAAACAGTAGCAGGCAGCAGAGAAAGACAACATTTTCATACCAGAGAAAGAAAAAGCGATGGACCACTTAATGTCTCCCTAAAGACGGCACCAGAGCCGGGGCCCTGCTGGGTCTGAGGAACGCCAGCATGGATGCATTTTATAAACACTTAGCTGTGCTGACAGTAACCCCAGGGGAGGACGGGCGGAGCAGCACAGACAGGAGTGCGTCTGCTACTTCCACGGGGTGTCTGCAAATTTGGCAAGGGAGGGACGAAACTGAAAACAGGCTCGGTGAGCCGGCAGACAGAGGAGAGAGCGGGCAAACAGGATGTGAGGTCAAATCCCACGGACAAGGATATACAACATCAGTGCTGTCCAAAATGTTGGACACAGGACCACTGGCTCTGCTGCCCCCTCTCCAAAATGAAGCCAGTTAGGTGAAAGTCTACTGCATGAGCGCTCCTGTACTCGGGCACCAGACACGGGGCTGAGCAGGTGGCACCAGGTTGTCTGAGTGTTCACTTCCAAGCTCGTCAAAATGGAGGTCGGACCTGACAACGCTGCGATTTAGACAACAGAACCAGCTCAGCTCTGCACAGCGTGAGGCAGAGGCTAAAACCATGGTGGGGGAGAGGAGAGGAGAGGTGAGGTGATGGGTGGGTGGATCAGCTGCCAACAGGACCGTCACTGGCATTCCAAACAGGAAAGCTGAGGGAAATGAGGCTGAGGCCGGTTGAGAAGAGGAGGAAGTACCTTTATTACCTTTTTAGGGGGCAAGGAAGCATTTTGTTAAATCTCTACTAAAGGAACTACAACTCTGATGAATCTGTTAAATGCAGTTAGCCGAAGCATGAGAGGGCAATTTGTCAACTGAAGCTGACTTTCTACAGTTGCTCAGTTTTCTTGCTCAGCTGAAAATGTCACAGTGAGGCAATTTGACTGAAATGTAAAGGAGCTCTGACAGCAATCCCATGGTACACTGCGGCAACATAAACCTCCAAGTGGGCGCAGCTGCTGCACAGCAAAGGATCGAGTCAACCACCGACTATGGAGACGCACAAACAAAGGCAGAAAAGTACCAGACAAGTACAAGTATTAAATCCTAATCTTATCTTCAGGCCATGGATTAACAACAAAAACCCTAATAATGACTGCAGTGTGTGCCTGAAAAACGAGTCCCTCTCCACTCAATACTTTCTTATGGACGACTGATGCTTTAACCGCAACACGCCTCTGCAATTAGTCAATCGTTAGACGAATGCAGACATGCTCGGAGATGATGTAGTAGCCGAAATTAGAGCAGCGGAGAGCCTGCTGACTTTGACACACCCAGAGATGACTGGGACAACAGAGAGAGACAACTGCGTGCAGGGAAGGTCCGTCTACCAGCGTTTGTGTTGAAGCTGCGCCTGAATGAATCATGAAATCACTTCAAACAGAATACCCAGCAACAAGCGGTGTCTGATGTTGGTGCTTTCTGCAGCTACACTACGTTTCCAGGACGCTGCTGATCAAATTGCACAAAACAGAGAGGTGTGCTGGGTTTCTGCCTCGTCATTGTAATTTTTTTTTTCGCGTACGAGAGCCATCTTGTGAGAGAATGAACGGGTGATGAATTAGCAGCACGTTATTATAAATGCAGGCTGTTCTTGGGGAAAGACCACAGGAATGCTCCTCTCAGAGGGGATTAGCTTGGGCTTGGGCTTTTCAGCTGATTCTGCCTCAGACAGTGGAGAATGATTTTCCAGGACTGAACTAAAGCGACTGTGCCAGGCATTTTCATTTGACACTTATCAATGACAGACGAGGCATTTTGGTATCTAGGGTGTCTGTGATCCACGGGAACCTACTGGGTTACAGTAGGCGGTTGCCAGGTAGCAGCAGGTTAGTGTGGTGCTAACAAGTCTGTCAAACAATGGAGCAAAGTCTGATACCTGGTGTAAGGTCTACTCAATCGAAAGTTAGCTTTGACGATTTGATTTTCATTTGAGAAAGGGTTGGTCATAGTGTTTAATGAACCTTGTAATGTCTTGTGTCTGACTCAACTTCATGTCTGCACACAATTTGACTTGTTTTCTTCCGCACTTAAGACTAGCAATGCTGCATGCTGAATGGGTATAGAGACCTTAAACACTGTAAAGCTGTTTCCTTCAACACACTCTTGCTGCTGCAGGCATCGCCCCAAACCGTTTATGGAGAACGAATCTATCCCCCCTCTCTCTCCCAAACTAAATAGTTTCCGCATTAGTTGCCCAGTAATCAGCTGCAGTGTGTGCCCAGGCATGTACTGGGGGGCGACTGCCTCTGCTGGCCTCGCTAGCAACCCAACCAACTGGCAACCCTAGATGAGCTTTCAATGTATGTCAACAGGGTAGCTATGGAGCCCTGTCATCACCTTGATGGGCGACGGTCTCCCCTCCTTGCCGCTGACCTCGCCTCGGGTGCATCCATCCTTATCACACATGCTTGATGCTTTTTGTCAGCAGCCTCCTAATGTGAGCTGTCAGAAGGAGAGGTTCCTCACTGGGACATGAAACTTGGGATGAGGTTAGACGTGTCCTCAACCCTAACCCTAACTCCCAGATGCACCCTGATTTTGGTTTAGATGTCCAGCTAATACCTGCATTCCCATTCAGGTTCATGTATTGAATATATCACAAAAAGAAAGCTAGTAAATTAGACAGTATCTCTATTAGCTGTGTAGAAGAAATAAAACTCTGGCAAAGGCACTGTGACAACAAGACACATAATCAACACTGGGCCAGTGCTACTTGGTCATTTGTTGAAAAGTACATAATGTACACAAATGCCGTAGCCATGGTAATAATCCTGATAACTGCGTGACCTTTCTGAGCGGTCCAACACGGCGAGTGAAGGGCAGCTTACACTCGCCACCATCCAGGCCATTACACAAGTACAGTACAGTACAGTATCATAGCAGGGAAACTAGGAGAAAATATTCATAACCAAGAGCTCCGGTCTTCATCGAGTTATGTAGGGCATGGAGGGCAGGCTGGGCTTTGTTCAGAAAAACAATCTCACCAATCTCAGGCCCACATCAAACAAAAGCAGCATATCCCAACATGAAACCAGAGCCTCAGTAAACAATACCTCCTCACTGTCGTAGAAGAGAAAGCGACCTGCGTTCGGGGCAAAGCTGCTGATGTAATCGCATTTCATGGTCCGATAAAAACTGTACCCTAGACTGAAGCCAACAGAGTGAAGCCAAACAACTCATGTTAGGAGCATTTGCCTGCCTGAGAACCCTTTTGCCTTGTTGGACAGCAAAATGTCTACAAACCTGGAAGTGCCCAAAACAATTGACCTCATTTGACTTGAGACTGTACTGTATCCATCAATGTCTATAGGTGACTATCAATGTCTAGCCCTGATCAAGACCTTACTCAACAGATATCAAGGTCTCATTCCAGGATCTTACCTTAAAGTTGCTAGAGTTGACCCAAGAAGTGGCGATGCCGTCCACCATCTTGTCCAGATTGGTCTGATCGTGCTCCAGGTCGTGGGACTTCTCCTTGTCTGCAATGTAGTCAATGATCTCCTGGCCCACCTGCAACCGTCGGCCCACGTCCTTCTGCAGGACCTGGGCCAGGCAGCTCTCCATGCTGGGCTCCATCATCGTGGCCTCCTATATCCACCGTCTCCACCTTCAGTCTGCCTGGTTGAATGATTGAGTGAGGGCTAGTAGCAATCCGCCACTGCTCCAAGCAGCGGTAATGACAGCTAATGAAAATGAGCTCCACTTGGCTTGTGTATGGGTGGGTGACCCGGGAAAAGGGGGTGGGGGGGTGGAAAGAGCCGATTGAAAACAGTCTGCTTGTATTTTTATCCCTGAGAAGCGTCCTTCTCTTTGAGCCAACTAACTAGCTACTATCTAGTAGGCTAGTAGCTGTGCCCTTGTGATGGATGGAGCCGGGGCCTGGAGAATGGGAGCAATGCAGCATGTGTGTGTCTGGGCAGCAGCTGGTGAAAGTTAACTGCTCCCTCCCACTTGCGTTCTTTTTCCTTCCCCTCTTCGTCTTCTCTTGGAGGGGTCTGAGCCAAGCCACTATAGCGGGGGTAGAGGTGGCGGTTTGGAGAGCGACAGGAGAGGCAGCATATGTAGATTGACGGAGGAGGGCCGGCTCACAGCTTCATGTCTTGTCGCAGTATCGGCCCTGGAGAGGCCTAGAGGACGGCAGACAATACACAGGAGTCAATTCTTTACCAAATCCCTTCAAATACCATCAGGGCACTGCAGAATATGCTAGAAAATGCTGCTTTGGGAGGCGATTCATGACTCTGTAAGCTTTTTAAATTCTAATGAAAGGGGAAGGTTTCAAGCGAGATCAGAGTACTTAGTGTTGAATGAGCTCAAATTGAGAAGTGGCACACTTCTCGCCAATCCAGAGAGCGATGTCAGCCTTTCTTAAGAAACACCTTTATTTGTAGGAATAAATAAAGGTTGAAGGATGTGACAGATACATGTGAAGGCTCTGAATGAAGCACGGACCCGAACACACACACACACACACACACAGACACAGCAACCCGCCTCTCAGACTGCTTCAACCGCTCACCTCCATGGAAACACACAGGCAGGGAGTCGGGTTAGTTTTTAGTAGCAACTCCAAACAAGGCACAAGGACATCATTGCAGTGTTTGTTTCCTCCTCATACAAACACTTTGAGTACATGCTGGCGGCCATACTTCCTCTCCAATAACCTCAGGCGCTTTGTGTGACAACATCATCTGCCAAAGAGGAGCGCCGGCATAACTCCTATGACTTAGAAGCCTTTGTGCTCCTGCTGTGAACACAATCCAAATGAACGTGTACGTTTTTAGTACCATGAAATCATACAGCTGTGAATTTATGACCCGGCTCCTGAACAGACACCGGTAGAGTTCACACAAGAGCTGGCAAGTTTATGAGCTTTGGTTTGCCCGCCATATTTAAAAGGAGCAAATGTTGTGTTGTGTTTGGGTTTTCTTCTTTCTCAGCAATAGTTTAGAGTTGTCGTTGGGGTTCAGGGTAACGTTAGAGGCCTAGAACCCACATGTGTGAAGACCAACCGTCTGATGCTGCCCTGGCTCAACCTACAAAAAGAAGATTTGCCGCCGGTTTTGAGAGTGTGTGAAGTGTTTCAGCTAACACAGCCTAAACTCAAAGGTAACGCATGTGAATCCATCTTTCTATTTATCTTCTCCCTATTCAAAGTATTTTGCAAATGCAGCTCTCTGATGACATCATTGTTTAAAGGATGAATAAATCAAAGCTGAGGGAGCTGCAGTGAGATGATAAAGGTCTTTCTGGAGCATTAAATCTTTCCAGGTCTCTGCTCAGGTCTGTGTTCAGGTCTGTACTCAGGTCTGGTCCCTGATGGAGATGTAATCCTGTTCTTAATGCCATGACACAGCACATTCAGGGAAACTGAGCATCAGTCAGTTACATCAGACCTCCTGCTGTCATCCCAGTCAGCTGGACCTACTTGGTATGTTCTGACCGCTACATACACACACACTCTCTCTCACACTCACATACATACATACATACACACCTCAGCTTTTGTACAACGTTAGCTGGGCTCCAGCTAGCACAGGGCTGCTTTGACAGCTTCTGGACTCTCCGAACCTACAACAAAAACTTTCCCCTGTGTTTCTCCATTTTGTCCACGGTACAGAATCTTTCCTGTCCTCGTCTTTTCCTCTCTAATTCAGCCGCTGAGGCGTCCCGCCGCGGCAGACAGCGTAAATGTGTGTAAATAAAGGCTAAGCTAGCCCCCTAGCAGAGCATTTTCCTTTCAATGAAACGTCAGTCCACAGCAGCACAAAGAGACGCAGACGGAGCGAGGACGACACACACACACATTGACTCACGGTTCTACTCACCATGTCGCGTTCAAACGCCTCGGTTCGTACAGACACGCCGCGCAGGGTTGGTTGATTAAATACACAGTTTATGGCATCCAGGCTCCTCTCTTTCTCTCTCTCTCTCTCTCTCTCTCTCTCCACCCGGAATGCTGCCTGCCTGCAGGACAAGAATGGGATCGCTGTGCGCATGCGCTGTCAACCCAAGGATGATGTTGGCACTTGGGAAACTGTCGCATGGCAATGAAACAACGTGGGGCGTTTCTCTGGACATCTGGCGACACCTATTGGACAGAGTGAGTACTTGAGTCATGTATACAGTATTTCTGTGTGACATTCAGTTTTGTTGGAATTTTTGTAGTGTAATATTTTCAATTTCATTATATATTGTTTTATATTTATAGCTACATTATATATATGTATATGTGTTTATTATTAATAAAGCAAGCATTTCACTTTTTCAAAAATTGTAATCTAACATTTTCATTTGATAAACATATACAGTATATGTTGTAACCATCCCACGCACACACACACACCGAATTTATTTTGGAAATTCAACTTGGGTTGCACTGCACATCTAGCAGCATCTACTGGACATACTGGGTATTTCAGTCATGTATACAGTATGATTGATTTGACATTTTCATTTTTGGTTAGATTATTTATTACATGACTTCTGTAATATATTTTTACTTTCATTCTATACAATTTTGAGCTTCATTACATTTTCTATATTTTTGATACAATACCTGTTTTTCAAAAATAACGCCCATATTTAATTTGCATATTAGTTTTTTCTTGTTAGCATGTATGTTTGCTTTACTCTTGTCATCGCTGGTATGTTGACGATTGTTTCACATTCTGTACCTGGTTGTGTCTTAAATAATAACATTTTAATGTCAAGAGAAGAGATCTTGGTTAGAACCCTTAAGAATCAAAGTGTCTCAATAAAAAAAGCTCGTCACAGAATAGAAATGATTACAAACAACATTCTGAAATGGTTTATTTTTAAAGATCATTATTACACATATATCTGACAAAGCATTGAGACAAATGATCACGTTAAGTCAGAGACAGGGCCTGAATTACACCAACATGTGGCCCTGTGTGGTGAGGGACGCAGCCTGGTCCAAGACTGAAATGGAAAATTACAACGGACAACCAAGTTCAATCCAGACACGACAAGAGCTCCACTACGACGCTTCTACGAGCTCCATCCGTTTAAAAACCCTCAATCGGAGAGGAGGCTTTCTCGGGAAAATTCAATCAGAATTACAACGCGGTGTCGCAGTGATTTCTGCACGCGATTCAGTGTTAAGTTATCCTCTCAGTTTCAAACAGATTATTCTCATGCGTCCCGTCTCTGTTCTGACAGCCAGAGAGCCCAAGTCCACGACAAAACAGGGACGACTTTCACTTCGCCTCTGCGTCCTCTGTGACGTCCTCCTCTCCCTCGGAGAGCTCCTCGCCCTCCGACTCCTCCCCCTCCTCGTCTTCCTCCTCTGAGGGACACTCTTCTTCTTTCGCCTCGTCGGACAGTGAAGTCGGCAGCTTGATGACGATCTCGTCGTCGGCGTCGTCTTCGTTGATGACCATGGACTTCCTCCTCTCCAGGACAGACGGGGTGCAGACTGGCGTGGCGTCCTGACAGGAGAAGAGACGGATTCATTAATGGAACAGAATAAGTGTGAACGTCTAAACCTGAATTATTTGGATTCAATCAGTCGCTGCTTTGTCTGCAGGCTGATTTGTAGGAACAAGGGTTTTATCACTCTGCCACCAAGACACAGGTAATAAGCTTAATGCACCAGGATAATGTGGGCACAGTAATCTGACCCCAGACCACGGATAGATCTGGGCTCATTTTCAGTCTGTGCCACAGTGACATCACACCATGAGACTTCATTAAACACTCCTTACATCGCTGCACGTTGAGGCGTTTGCACCGTCTGATGAATTCTTCTTCTTCGCAGGGAACTGGGCGGACTGGAAGGAACAGAAACAGAGGAAACGTTACTGTGAGGCCGTAGGAACAAAGTAAACACAAGCAGAGTGGCTCTTCCCAAATCCAAACACTTACAAATCCCGGGAAGTCGTACTCGATGCCGTGCGCCGCCAGCCTCTTGCGGAGCTTCGCCTCTTTGCGCAGGAGCTTACCGGTCATCTTGGCGACTTCCTCTGGAGTGTGTGACTTGTTGTAACGTGCCACAGCGGGAAGCGTGGGTCTTTTGAATTGCTTGTTGGAGCCCACGAACATCTTCTCGTGCACTTTCTCCGGAGGCATTACGTGGCCTGGGAAAGGGGAAAAGACAAAACACCAAGCTGATGATCTGGGGTGGAACGTGTGGACGGAGATCCCAGCCTGGAAACCTGTTGTTGTTGTTCTTTGAGGATGAATACTCACATTTGATGAGTCTCTCTCCCATCAAGTAATTGTTCATGGTTTCTGCTACAATCTTGGCCACCTCCTCACATTCAAACTCCACAAACGCGTAACCTTTACTGCCCCCTGTCTGTAAGAAGAGGAAGGGAAGAGGAGGGGAAAAATAAATCACAACTGCACTAATCTGAACACAGATCTTTACTTTAAACGTGAGTGTGCTTCATTTCTTAAGCTTCTCCATAACTTATAACCCCTTGCTGGTTTGCATGGTGTGTTTGTAGGAACAAGGGTTTTATCGCTCTGCCACTAGGTGGAGCAGGTGATAAGCTTAATGCTCCAGACTGCTGTGGGCTCAGTTATCTGACCTCAGACCACTGAGAGGTCTCAGATCATTTTCAGTCCGAGCCGTTTCCCCTCTACAGCGCCCCCCTCTGGTCACTTTACATGAACTTCACTCTGGTTCCCTCGCCCTCAGATTTGCATGTGGCACTCATTTACCTCCTCATAGTTTTGAATTCAGTCACGTTACCTTTTTACTCCTCGACAGCCGATGCCTCAGAACTTTACCAAACTGTTCAAAGTAAGTCTTGAGCTGGGGCTCAAACAGGCCCACGGGCAGGTGGCCCACGTAGATCACACCGGGGGTCAGACGGATCCCCTGAGACAAGAAGAAGTCACCGTTAAACACATAAATGTCACTTAAGGGGATTATTGAACAACTGATTTCTTCCTTTTTTTTCTTGGATGCTTGATGAGAACTATTGTAATATCTGCATAAATACTGCATGTTGGATTTTAGGACTTAAATAAAATATTGATTTTAAAATACATAAATAGAAATATTCTGAAATTAATATCGGATTAATATTATAGATTTAGTTTTGCTTATTAAATAATAAAAAATACACAAAATTACTTCTAAAATCATTAAGCACTATGAGTATAATTTCATTATTTCCTATTTGGGTCCTATCAATAAAATATAAATATAGGTCACTATTCATACAAAAAGACGTTAATTTGTAATTAAAAATAAATTAAACAGATTAATTAAAAAACTCTTAAAAATGTGTGATTTCTGCCGGAACCATCCACATATAACCTTACACCTTGATTCTCTAAAAGACTCGTATTTATTCTTAAATATCAGATTGTAGTTTGGGTTTCGCGTTTATCTCGTGTCTGACACGATGCCCTGCCGTTTGTGCCTCATGTAAACAACACGCGGGCTCCATTTTGAGGCCAGAATCCATCGTCCAGTAAGCTGATTGTTCCGCTTTCATATGAACTTAAACCTTAATACCATCTAAGTTAAGCAGTTTAAGACTTTATCTTCACCCACCTTGCTGCTCTTATTCTTCTTCGCCTCCTGCACTTTCCTCTTAAACTCCGCTTCCTGTTTGGGGTTGAGCGCTAGCAGCTGTTTAGCCGCTTTGCTGTCCGCTTCTGTGTTTCCTTCCGTCATTTTGACTGTTAAATGATTAAATAATGAAATTAAATAAAGCGACTAACACACAACACAACCGACAGCCCTGCTAGCACGCTGATCATCCGGTTGCCCATGTGGTTACACACACGGAAGGTTTGCGTGAGAGGCAGGCGTTTTAAACAGCGCCACCTGGTGGCCCGGAGACCACACATCAAAGAACACATTGAAATGATTACGCACGTGTGTGTTTACAGTTTATATCAAAGAAACCAACGTATAAAACAACAAACAACCAGCTGTTACTTTGAACTCATTAATTTATTTGCGGTTTGTTTAGATTTAACATTGTGAGGGGAGAAAATCGAAGGAGGAGCTGGGGTATAAAACACACAAGGGGGAGGAGTGACGCTCCAGTGAAATGATGAAGTGACACCTACACACGCACAAACACACACAAACACACGCGCGCGTATGCATACAGACGCACACTGGATGCAGACCAGCAGGGAACACAGCAAATTCACTGGCTTAAATTCTTGATATGGCAAGAAAGATCATCTACTTCACAGTGAATGGGAGACCGGAGCAGGCTGAGTTTCCAGTGGACTGTCCTGCACAAGATGTCAAAGGTAGGAGACCATCAGAGGAGCTGTGGTTCAAGTCTTTGGGTGGAAGAATGTATCTTATGGTAGGTGTGGTATGTTTACCTGGATGCACACATGTGAAAGAGGGAGCATTATTATATTCATTTATTTATATTCATTTATTCATTTACTTATTTTAAATTCACCAAAGATTTCACAAATGTTCCATCTTTTCCATTGCTGAGAGAAGATCAATCTAATGTCAATGTCTGATTTGTCTTTAAAAATAAATCTATTAAATCCAAAGTACCTTGGAAATCTGGATCACATTGAGTGGCATGGAGAGAAATGATTGTGATTATTCCAACAGCTTTTATCTAAAAAACTCAAAAAGCCAAACAAACCATAATAGGTTGATGGAGCAAAATCCATACGAGTAAATGAACAAGCAGGAGAAAGAGCTGGAGGTTGGTTGTCTTAGCTGCACAGAGTGATACAGCTGCCGCTGACAGCTCCTCACTTGTCCCGGCAGTCCAAGCCCTTTCTGAGGGTCATAACTGTTTAATTTAACCCAAAGTAGGCAGTCTGTATGACATCTAATTACCCCATGAATAGCAATCAGTGTTTGTATACGCGCATGTATCAGTGTATATGTATGTGCAGTGTGTCAGTGGTTGTGATTGTGTGTGTGTGTTTGTGTTCTTCATGGATCAGTGTACCTGATTATACAGTGTGCTGATTTTCACTTGCAGTTATTTATTGTGTGGAGTTAATAAGCTTTAATATGGGTGTCATTAGACCAGGACCAGCGCCCATGTGTCTCTGTAGCGGCTATAAAACATAATGAAAGCTTGAACTCTCATGTGTACAGACTGACATAATTACTGCTCCGCTGGTCCCAATCTACCGTTGTCTCCAGATCTCTTTCGCTCTGCAGCTGAGGCCGGACCCCATGACATCCTGAAGCTATACAACCCTAAAGGCAACATCATCAACATCTCCCCGAGCCTGGAACCCAACAGCCCAAACTCCTGCTACAAGCTGGAGGTGGTGGCAGCCGACTGTAACAGTGAGCCGTTAGGTATCTTTAACTTGACATCATGGGAAACCTGCTGCTGTGCTTCATCTGAAAAAGGCTGATGGCTTCTCCTTTCTTGCCACCCCAGGTATGGAGCTTGCCGGTGCACTAGGATTTGATCTTTCATCTATGGAGAAAAGGTAGGCAGCTTAGAAAAGAAGACATGGATCCAAGTGTGATAGTTCAGATGTAGCTCCATGCTCATTATAAGAAATCAATATGTTTGTGAAAGAAGTATAATGAATGAATAGTGTTGGATGCTCTGTGGCCCCAGACTGCAGGGCCTGGAGAAGAAGATCCTGATCGAGGCCGGGGAGACTCCTGCAGTCGTGTACGAGATGAAGAAGCAGGTGGATTCATTCAGAGAGAAGCTGGAGGTAGGTTCTTTTTTCCCATGGTTTCATCCCCTTTGAGGATCAAACCTGATTACCTCGGCTTCAGGCTGTATTGATCCACTTTCCCTTCCAGAGTGTGGAGCACCTGAGCTGGCTGGGGTTGTTCAAGGAGCTGTCCGAGGGAACGTATAAGCCCTCGCCGTTCTACCACAAAAGAACCCTGCATAAAACCCGTGAGGAGTGTGAGCACGTACGGGAGAAGTTCCTCCAAATGAGGCAAGCGCACCCAGAAACACTCGCTCAGACAGAAGCTTTACTCTCCAGCAATAACCTTTGATAGCGTGGTTACTACAACAGTGAGTGGTTTGAAGCCTGTGTTGTTGTTGTTGTTGTTGTTGTTGCAGCTCTTTGGAGGTTTCAGAGGAAGTGAGGCAGTACCTGAAGACCCCCACGTTTGATAACTGGTAAGTGTTTGAGCTGTTTGTGTTCATCACGTGTGATCACAAACAAACAACCACTGCACCTGCGTCTTCACATGAAGATGCAGGGACAGCGGGTCGTCTTGTGAACAACAAGCACCACTGATGCATTTCTGAAGAGGTTTAGGAGCCCACATCCTTTTCTTCTGACCGACCCGCTCATCTCAATATGAATAGGATCACGAATCAAAAGGAGGTTTACATCAAAAGACTAATTAAGGCTGCATATTCGAAGTGGGGCCTCATCGGAGAAGTGCACGCTGCATTCAGGCCACCCTGGTCATCGGCTCAATTATTTCATCAATCGCAAAGCTTTTCAGCTGAAAGCAACACAGCTGACAGCAACACACAGGGCGGATGTGTGTTGTGTGGAGATGCGCTTTGGTGCTGGAGTCATTCATGCTATGTGAGCACGGGGGTATCTGAAATGGAAGTGTCTCTACAGTATATGTTCATAATGTAAAGAAATATATGTAAATATGTAAACTTTCTGTGTATTAAGTGTGCAGAAAGTACAGCAGCTGCAAAAATGGCTCTAACTTTATGAGGAAAGGCTTGATTGAATGCTGCATCTCAACACAAATTACAGCCCCTTCACGGGGTGTGTGTGTGTGTGTGTGTGTGTGTGTGTGTGTAGGCAGTGGGAGGATGCAGAGATCATGGTGCTCCTGCAGGTCATGTACACGGACTTAGATTTTATAGCCACCTTCAACATCGAGCCCGAGGTGCTGCAGCAGTTCCTGTTTGAAGTCTACCGAAGATACAACAACATCCCCTTCCACAACTTCAAACATTGCTTCTGTGTCACCCAGATGGTGAGACTGTGTGTGTGTGTGTGTGTGTGTGTGTGTGTGTGTGTGTGTGTGTGTGTGTGTGTGTGTGTGTGCGGCAAATCCCGAAGACTCCCTGCTCCTTCTGTAATCACCACATTATCTCAATGGTTAATCAGGATGAAGGACCTTCAGTCTATAGATTAGAGGTGACTCAAATTAGTGAGGAACGAGGTCAGACTGTTGCGTCAGCACAGAAACAAGTAGAAGCACCAGCTGCTGTTACTCAGTCTGAAGCCCTGTGTGCTTTGATTTCATTGGTGCATATTGGTGCAGATGGAGCGGCAATACATGCATTTATTATCTACTTTCTGTGTCAAGAACATAGTGTTAAAAAAGTGCAACCGTACAGTTCAACACTGAGTCTTTTTTGCAGTTAAACTTGCACACAGCTTTTAGAAAATGTGTAACTACAAAATTGGCCAAAACACGGTGCCAATTAAAGGCAAATTCAGTGACGAGTCAAACAAGTTTAGCCTCATCAGGGTTCAGCCTCATTGGGGCGACCTCCAAGTTTAAACTGAACTTCAGATCCGTCTTTGTGTGTATCATTGCCTCTTTGTGTCTGAGCAGATGTATGGTTTGATCTGGCTGACTGACCTGAGGAGTAAGATGGACAGCATCGCCCTGCTGACCATGCTGACATCTGCAGTCTGCCACGACCTCGACCACACAGGATACAACAACGCATATCAGGTACGCACGCTCGGCAGGCTTCAGTCTGAGATGTGGTGATTTGTTCACACAGCAGACAGAACCTCTTCATTTAACCAGTAAGAAATCTTGTCAGTACTGCAGACTCAGTGCCACTGATTACCATTGATTTCTCTTTCAGATAAATGCTCGGACTGAACTTGCTCTTCGCTATAATGACATCTCACCCCTGGAGAACCACCACTGTGCTGTAGCCTTTGAGATCCTGGAGAAGGTAAGGCTTGGCCAGTGATGTGGGATGATGTAGCATGCAGCTGGCAGAAGGGATCCTGGGTTTGTGGCGCAAAAGTGAACAAACGACCTTCCTCTTTTGTAGACGGAGAGCAACATCTTCAGAAATCTCTCCTTGGAGCAGTACAAACGTATAAGGGAAGGAATCATCAAGTAAGACCGTCTCTGCTGTTCATTTAGCATTTTCTGGCGGTGTGTCACAGGCCAGCGGCTGGATGGAACGGTTGTGTTATTCTGTTTACAGATGCATTTTAGCCACTGACATGACGAGGCACAATGAGATCCTACACAAGTTCAAGTCCATCCTGCCTACTTTTGACTTCAACAACAAGGACCATAGAGATGTGGTAAGAAGACACTCATCATATTAGTCAAGCTTTCCTCCCACATGTGTTCACTCATCTGTTCCTCTGTGTGTGTGCAGCTGATGATGATCCTGATCAAAGTGAGCGACATATCCAATGAGGCGCGGCCCATGGAGGTGGCTGAGCCCTGGTTAGACTGTCTCCTGCAGGAGTTCTACAACCAGGTTAATGAACTCTTAAGGAACTGTGAACAGAACGCACTTCAGATTTGGAACAACAGCAGTGGAGTTTTTTTTCCTTAGAACTAAAATTTCACAAGTTATCCATAAGCATAGCATCTAAGCTAGTCCATTTCTGTGTTCTTTGTGTCCTCAGAGTGATGTGGAGAAGCTGGAGGGCCTCCCTGTCACCCCCTTCATGGATCGGGACAAAGTAACCAAACCTTCGTCTCAAACGGGCTTTATCAGATTTGTCCTCTTGCCTCTTTTCATAGAGCTGGCCAACCTCTTTCCCTGTCTGGAGGTAATTTCACATTTTTGCAAGACTACGTCAATAAACCCAGTAATTAGAGACGTGTCAATATTTAACTAGGATTCAGTTTTAATCCTTTGTCAATATCTGCAGCAACACATTATCAACCCGGTCCGGAAAGCTCTGGACTACTACACAGAGATGGAGAAGGCGCTGGAGAGGGAGAAACAGAACCGAGCCCAGAGTGAGAACACAGGGAAGAGCAAAGAGACGTCTGTGGGTTCACAGAGTACAGCTGACAGCCTCTCAGACGCTGGACTTGAACCTTCGATACACGATTCACAGTGAACTATGGCAGCAGGCCTGGCGATGAACTGAACCAGCCAAGACGAAGCCTATCATGTGTTGACTGTATGGAGTTATAGTAGTTTAGATACATTGTGGACAATCTAAACAGTTTTGTTTGTACTTGTATGTGTTTGTTTGTTCGTGGAGTTTGTGTTGGATAGCTTTGGTGTATGCACTTTTAAATGTCATTTGAATATTTGGATTCTATAGGCAGATATGTGGTACATACATCCTATAACAACTGGGCATTACAATCATTTAAAATTGAGACAAAGCTGTTATATTACTAAAGGAAAGGCTAATAAAGGATCAATGGAGTATGTATCTACAGTAAAGTGGAGCTAGATCATTGGGTTGGTGGCAGGGTAAGGGTTACTACAATTCTACTTCTAAGGAATCCCTGCAAAGCACTAACAAGGTCAACTTTGTGTATAAGCTGAGGCACTTCACTGCACTCCTGTGGTATGTGTTCTAGGTTTAGTTTGACTGATAAAAACAGTTCATGTGTGTGAGTGAGGACACTTGAAGAGAGAGATTAGAATGTGCAGGATAGACTATTGAACTCTAGAGGTCACTAAAGATGCTGTTGCCATGGTTAAACATGCTGTCACCAGGTTCAAGTCACAGAGGCAATATGACAAAAGCAAACATATATGACAATATCACTTTAGCGTAATGTCAAACAGACACATGTCACATAAACATAACTGCTTGGAGTTTCACAGTGAAAAGGCCCCATCTTGATTTGACTCAATACTTCCATCCATGGTCTCTCTATTCTCTGCTAATGGGTCAGAGGGTTCTGGAACCTGTTGTCACTGTCTGTCCACATGATTTACGTACATGGTGACCAAACTCACTCACACACGTGGGGAAGGACCAGTCAATGGACATTGATCCATGAGAGCTGAAGCTGGAACACAAACTCCATACAGAAGCTTTCTAGCCACAAGGCAGATTCAAACCCAAGACCCTACTGCCTTGGCTCAATGGCTCCAAAGTAGCCTGAAAAACAGAGTCAGCAGTTGGTCCAGTGCTTTCTCTGAACCGCAGCAGAAATATATGTTCACTTTACACATCCTGATCTATTTCTCTATCTTTCTGATCATATTCGCACAATAACAATAATGAACGTTTTCTAATATTTCATTTTCATAGAGTATGTATGAAGTGATTTACATGGACCAGATTAAGACAACAAAGAACAACAAACAAAGAAATGGTTTGACGGTGAAAATCAATCAAGATGTCTGACGTTGCTTAATAAACGATGATTACATGGTGATGAATGATGGTGACTGTATTCCCTGAATCGAGACTCGTGCATGGGGGAGAGGAGTAGTGAGCGGAGCTGACAGGAGTGTGTCAGTGAGCTGGATACCTTGGCGGTTGCCAAACCACAACTCTGAATTCCACAGGAGGCCAACACAGCTCTGGGTCAGGGTTACCACAACATACCACATGACAATGACTGGGCCCAGAAACGGTTATTTCCTCTAATTAGAGTAGGCAGCGGAAAATACGTTGCGTCATGTTGAAGAAGATGATGAGTCACTCTACTGGGTTTACTGTGAGTGGATCATCACAGTTTACCTCCTTCAGTTTCAGGAAAGATACATGTCAAAGCCAAGTACAGATCTGTACTATCTTTAGGCTACTACTTACTACAACTGCTCAGTACTATAAGAGGAAACCTGTCTGACTGAAAGAGGAGAAGGGCAAGAAGTGTTTGACTGCAACTGTAAAGAGGGAGTTGATGCAACAACTGCTGCTGAGCGGCAGAACAGTTGTTGCTGGCTGAGTATAGGCGAGAGAGAGGGGATAGGGGGAGGAGTCTGGAAGGAATTCTATCTGTGTGGGTGTTTTCACAGTTGATGTTGTCAATTAACGTAGAAACTCTCTCTTGCAGCAGTTTACTTCACTTTACGGCAGTCTGACTCTGACCGTCTCTCACCTCAGACACTCTTATTCGGAGTACACGCCCCCAAACCTGATTGCACAGCGCGCGGCCGACGCCTTATGACGACCAGCCAATCACATCCTCAGCCGGAGCAGGTTTATCCCAGACGGCTCCTCCCCCTACCCTTGCCCCGCCCCCTCCTCCTTCATCACAACAAAACCCTGTCAGGGACCCAGCGGGCCACCAGCAGACCGGGCGGCTTTACTCAGCGTTCAAACCGTGAGCAGAGACACAAACACCGAGATGAATCCGCTGGTTGCCGCCATCGACCAGGGCACGAGCTCCACGAGGTTTCTGGTGAGTGACGTGAACGCAAACCACGCACCTGTGGTCCACGGAGCGGAGCGCCGGAGGGGGCGGGGGAGGGGCTGCGGGGTCGCCACGCATAATTCCTCCACAGGCGACGCGTTTGTGACGAGCAGGGAATAGGAATCACTGCACCAGACTACAAATAGTTAGTGTGTGTGGCGTTTGCGTGGGTCAGGCTCAGCGGGTGCATGCAAGTGTCCTCCCACAGCCCGCACACACACACGCGGAGCTCAGTTCACTACACGCCACGTCTTCTTCGTCCGGATACAAGCGACTGTGACAACAAATAAGTGTCAATAAAGAAGGAAAAAAAGTTTTCACAACGTAAATTTTGATGGAATCGTTCACATACTTTCATATGGGTGTTTCAAAAAATGTATGAAGTATGTTTCATAAGTATGTGTCATAATACTTATTTTATACTGATTTATATTGATTTATTTTTACTTATTTATGTTTCGGTGAGAGCTTCTAGCTGCTGTGTTACTTTCTGTTTACTTCAGGAAACTATGAGAACATTTTAAATAAGTGAAATCATTTCAGTTACTTTTTTTTGTAAATCAGAACTAGTATTGATTTGACAGAAGTTTCAGCACAGCACACATTTAAGGCTTTAAGTGCTGTGTGAGTTGTTGTTAAGTTGTTTTAAAGTGATCAGAGCCCCGTTAAAGAGAACCACTGACCTATATAAAAGTATGTTAAGAGTTAAACGATTGGTGAGGTAGATTGCTGTAAGATTGTTGGGTAAGAGGTTCTCGAGACTTCTTTGTTGTTTGAATATGAGTAAGAAAGTGAAGGGGTCCTCTCTGACTAAGTGACACAGTTTGTTTTTTTCTTTGAACCGTCCTGAGGCTCCTGGATCAATGACGCCCAGGGCAACAGAACATTTTGGCCAGAGGTTAAACTTTAACCTAGTGAGCTCTTGTTTTTTACATGCATCAAAGAGCCAAAAGATCTCTGTGTGATTGAACTCATTCACAGGGATCAAGAAAGTAATGAGGTAGCCAAGACATCCGGGTACTTTTGCCCCCCTGCAGCCTTTATATTCGCCCCAAGCTTAGGTTTTATTAAATGGAACATGTTTAATTTCTCTGTTATACAGCTTCTTCTGCTGCGACCTCATTTTGAAGAAGAATGTGGGTCTGTCCTAACTGGAGGGTGTTTGTGCCAGTGACACAGCTGGTAGATATTTTATATTTGGCTCCTGAGTCTATTGCAAAGTTCTCTGTCACGGATGCAAACGTCAGCAGCCATGTGTTAGCAGCAGTGTTATAGTTGTGCCTTTGCTGGCTGTTAGAACCCTGATTGTTGAATCCTGCTCAGTAACAATGGTATATTATACACTGTGAACAAACTATATATCAAATCTGTAGAACTTGAAGAGCTGTAGCCAAAACGAGGTTTAAGGGTAATGGTTCCAGTCAGATGATTCTTCAACTGTGTGACTGGTCGGTGGTGACATCAGAGGGCTGAGGTCGTAGCCTGAGGCTGCCCGGTCGCCCCCCCGTGACTGTTTTTAGAGGAATAGTAAAGGACTTATGACGAGTTCAAGGATGCAGAAACGTTTGTGGGTCAGAGGTCGCTCAAGGTTAATGCTCAACCGTTTTACACAAGTGTGTTTTCACGCACCCCACATTCAGCTGTGCTTCTGTGTTGTGAGCAGGGCGGCACGCTGCACATGCACTCAGTTTTATGTGTTTACTGTCATTACAATATGTAGAGTGTACACAGAAGGCAAGGCAGGTTTGTCTTTGTCAACAATACATCCATACATTCTGTCTTGAGCCGCCTTTTAAGATTACACCTTGACTTCTGCATCTTGTTTTGTCATCTTCCACCTTTTCACCACAGGTGTTCGACGCCAAAACAGCTGAAGTGATCTGTCACCACCAAGTGGAGATCAACCAGAGCTTTCCCAAGGAGGGGTGAGTTCACAACTGGTTCCACTTTTGAATATTCCTATTGGCTTTGGCAGGGTGGAGTCTCCCGATGTTCTGCATGTGAAGGAGGTTGTGTGTGTGTGTGTGTGTGTGTGTGATATATTCTAAACTCCCGTGCACCTGAGGGCAAAACTAGTTTCTTTGGCAAAACCTGTTGTACAAGATTATCATCATCTGTGTTGAGGAAGACGATGAGTCTCTGTTTGATGTTCTCTCACAAAGACTTTGTACTGTCATAATTGTTGACTTTATGATAAAGATGTTGTCCCTCCATAACATAGATGATATAGAGCAAACAGATCTTTACTGCCTTCTTACACAACTGGGGCATCCATTGATCTTGTTCTTCCCAAATACAAATTGGATTGTGTGTGTCTGTGTGCTTCTTTGTGTTGATGTCTGAATCAGCTGGGTGGAGGAAGACCCCAAGGAGATAATACAGTCTGTGTATGAGTGCATGGAGCGGACGTGTGAGAAGCTTCAGCAGCTCAACGTCGACGTCTCCAACATAAAAGGTAGGACACTGCATGTGTGTGTGATGGGCGTGGCAGGTGACTCGGTTGGAATCGGGGAGTTTTGGTGACTCTTCTTCTTCTGTTTCGCCAGCTGTGGGAGTGACCAATCAGAGGGAGACGACGGTGGTGTGGGACAAAGAGACCGGAGAGCCTCTCTACAGCGCCATCGGTGGGTTGATCACTGTAAAAGAGTCTTTGTCAGGAATGTCAGGAGTGAAACCAGTGATTTGAAGTATTTAACTCTCTGTAGGATCACTTTTCTTCTTGTGAAGTGTAAGACTCATCGCTGTGCTGTAACTTAGGTAATTGCGCAACTGAGGATATGTCATCGCCAACATCCCATGTGCAGGTTGCATCAGACTGGAGTGTCCAAAGTTATATCTGTCCCTGCCCCAAAATAAATCTTTAAACACAGTTTAGGTGCCAGTTTGCTCTTAGACTGTGAGAACGCGCGGGGTAAATGCACTGAATGTCTCAGGGTGTTTTCCCTTCCCCCCTTTCTTGTGTCTGTAGTTTGGCTGGACCTGCGCACTCAGTCAACGGTGGAGAGGCTCATCAACAAAGCCCCGGGTCAAGACAAGAACCACCTCAAGGTCAGAGACCATAGAGGAGAAACCCTCTGGTTTGTCTCTTTCTGTTCTGTCAGGTGTTAGAGTCGGGCTGTGAACTGAAAACAGATACAGATGTGTTTCTATATACCATAATCCCTACAGCACAAGACTGGCCTTCCCATCAGCACCTACTTCAGTGCAGTGAAGCTTCGCTGGATGCTGGATAACGTGGATGAGGTTCGACAGGCGGTGCAGAATCAGCGCGCCATGTTTGGCACGGTGGACTCCTGGATCATTTGGGTAGGAGCCACAGTCCCCTCGCTTCATCAACACAGACATTCCTCCCTTGCCTGTGTTCCAATCTAGTTTGCCAACCTTATTATGAACAGTCCGGAGCTTTTCTAACAAAGTGAATATCCCTTGGAAGCACATGGATGAATGATTGTGCTTCCTGGCTTCTTTAGAGTTGCGGGTTTGACATTATTGTGTCTCTCTTCAGTGCTTGACAGGGGGACGGGACGGAGGAGTCCACTGCACAGATGTCTCCAATGCCAGCCGCACCATGCTGTTCAACATTCACTCGATGGACTGGGATCCTGAGCTCTGCAGGTAAACGGGTCACGACTATCTGACCATGTGAACACAATTGAATTCTTGAATCGCTCGGCTCATGTTTGGTGCTTTGTTCCTTCCAGGTACTTTGATGTCCCCATGGAAATCCTCCCCAAAGTCAGAAGCTCCTCTGAGATCTACGGTTGTGTGGTAAGTGCAGATCATCCGGTTGTTTTTCCTCAGGTTGCTGTTTTTGTATTGAGATGGACTCGGTAAGGACAGCTGTTGTGACGTTGTAATGAGGCCAACCAGGCTCGTAAAAGAGTCGGATAAAGGTTCTCGAGAAGTGAATCGCTGTAGCTGTTGTATAACCCGATAAGACGCAGCGTTGTGTTCCTCAGAACAGCAGATAATGCTGTGATAGAGGAGTGAAAGGCGTTCCAGCTGAACCGACGCTGCCCTTTTGAATTTGCCTTTGACTTTCTGCCAACTGTGGACCAGACTCAAGATTGTTAGACAGTGTCTGGAAGGCTGATTTGTGTTTGTGAGGTTTGTTGATGTTGACACGGTTGAGTACAAGGGAAAATAAAGAACAACCGTCAAGTTGAAAAAGATCTAAATTAATTCAGAAGTAGTTGTCGCTCAAAGGCAGAAAGAGCAAAAAGTACACACGTTACTTTTTATCAAAACACACTCATCTGCAAAGGACAACAATTCCCAGTTCTGACCTCATCTTCTCCCTAAATGACTTCAGGTTTGTACCCAGGAAAGAGCTTTTAATGCTGTTTTATTGGTTTGTTGTTTTATTTTGTCTCGGGCAGATCTCTGCTAAATCACTTCCTGGTGTTGTGGTCTGAGCCTGATAATAAACAGCCCGGCTCGTTTCCTCGCATCTACAGATCTAATAATGTCGCTGAGATAAAGAAGCTGCGGTGGTAGAGTTTGTTGTTATTAATAACTATGATGACTTAAAAGGTCAGTGGCACATTGAAGACGTTGATTGTGTTTGTTTATGATCCTCTCATATTTCATAACCACTTCATGGTCAATGTTGAACTTTGACCTCCTGTCTGCAGATCAGCAACGTGGCCTCTTTGTCAAAACTGACAACTGCGTGTGGTTATTCTCCTTTCTTCTCGTTAAGATTAAATGTTTGTATCTACAAGATTTCAGGGAGCAGATTGTGTAGTTGTGTAGTTGTGTAGTTGTGTGTGTGCGTTGTTTAATAACAGTTTCTTATTGGATAATAATGGCGTCACTGCGATAACAAACTCTATTACTGCTGAAGTGATTACATCATTTGTCTTTTATTCCAGTAAGAAAAGGCTTGAGACTGAAACAGATTAGGTAAAATGATCAAAGTCACCAGATATTAACCGGTAATGGCTGCAGAGCTTCTCATTTTTCATTATCGGCTTGCTATGATAACAAGCCTGGTCTGTAACCCAAAGGTTGCAGGTTTGATTCCCACAGCTTGTAGCTTCCTGTTGGAGCCAAATCCTTTCCATTAAATCTAAACACGTCTCTCCTCCTTTTGTTTTCCCTCCTGACAGAAATCCAGCTCCCTCGCCGGAGTGCCCATCTCTGGGGTAAGAACTCGGCACCTTATGTAACGGTGGAGTAGAGAAAACAGGAACGTGTGGTTTAGAGCAACATGGTGGTCTCCTTGGATACCGTGCATGTGGGAGGATACATGCGTGTGTGTGTGTGTGTGTGTGCGGCAAAATGTGGTGGACTGATGGAGACTGTCTTACATCTGTCAGTGTCTAGGTGATCAATCGGCCGCCCTGGTTGGTCAGATGTGCTTCGAGGAAGGTCAAGCCAAAAACACGTAAGCCCCTCCCCCTTTATCTTCTGATTTAGCGAGGAAGTAGTTAGAGATTTGCCTCCGCTGTCCTCAATCGCACTTTGCTTCATCTGTTCGCTTTAATAGAAACAAGACGTCAATCTGATCCCTGATATTGATTATGACCTCATCAGTCTCCAGATTGTGTTTCCAGTTTGTCAGCTAAAATGATTTCGAAGCTCTTGGAGAAAAAGGGAGAGTGAGATGATTTTCATGATCAGTCAGTTTTACTACTTGCATGTATTCTTCAAGAACGCCACCGAGTAACCAATCACAGGTCTCCGATCTGTGTTATTGATGAGCTTCCTTGTTGTTGTTGTTGTGTGAAGGTATGGGACGGGCTGCTTCATGCTTAAGAACACAGGCACTACCGTAAGACACACACCCAGCAAAGCCTGACAGCCTTCAGATCTGAGGTTTAAACTCTGTCCGTCTTTACGCTCTTTGCCTTTACTCCATGTTGTTTCCCCCTCATTCCTCCAGCCTGTCATGTCGGACCACGGCCTGCTGACCACGGTGGCGTACAAGATGGGGAAAGAGCAGCCTGCCTGCTACGCCCTCGAGGTGAGAGTGATGATTACATGCTCTGGATTCTGCTCCTCTGTTGTGTTTCCTGCTCTGTATTGAGTTTTTTTAACCCTTTCTTCCCTCCAGGGCTCAGTGGCCATAGCGGGGGCGGTGGTCCGGTGGCTGAAGGACAACATGGGCATTGTAAAATCCTCCGCTGAGATCGGTAAGCAGGCCGTCTACAGATCATAGATAGATGATTCCAAGAAGTATATTTGATTGAATGATTCTTCTTCTCTTTCTGTCTTTTCCCATCCTCTGGTTTTAGAGGATCTGGCCGCTGCAGCCGGCTCGTCTTACGGCTGTTACTTTGTGCCGGCCTTCTCCGGCCTCTACGCCCCCTACTGGGAGCCCAGCGCCAGAGGGTGAGCACACTTTCAATAACGACGTTACACTTGATTGATCTCTGAAGAGGAATCACAGCATGGCATCTAATCTATCAGTTTTCTTCTGTGTGATCTCCAGCATCATCTGTGGCCTCACTCAGTTCACCAACAAGAGCCACTTGGCGTTCGCCGCCCTGGAGGCCGTCTGCTTCCAGACCAGAGAGGTGGGTCGCCTCTCCTTCCTGCTTTCTCACCTTTAGCACCTTTAGAACCTTTAGAACCTCTAATGTCGGCACCGTCTAGTCTGTCAGGTGTGAAGGATTTGCGTGCCTGCTTGTTTTATCTGACGCCTTGCTGCTGCGTGTGTCAGATTCTCGACGCCATGAACCAGGACAGCGGTGTCCCACTGACGCAGCTGCAGGTGGACGGAGGGATGACGGCCAACAGGTTACTGATGCAGCTGCAGGCCGACATCCTCTGCATGCCTGTGGGTGAGTGGACAGGCGGGCTGTGGCGGGGGGAGGACTTCATCTATAATTGTAGGGATGGGAAATCAATCAGTTGCAGGGATTGATCTCAGGTTGTCATGTCGATGCAGTGCGACCGGGCATGGCGGAGACGACGGCCCTGGGTGCAGCCATGGCGGCCGGGGCAGCAGAGGGGGTGGACGTGTGGAGCCTGACACCAGATCACCTCCCGCAGATCACATGTGAGACGTACCAGCCTCAGATTAACACCAACGGTGAGAAATCAAGACCCAGGAGGAATGGAATGGACGGTTTCTGCTAGCTTTGTTTGGGTGGATTGGGCAATAAATGAGACTTTGACTTCCTCTCCATCTTTTGACCTTTCAGAGAGCGAGTTCCGCTTTGCCCGCTGGAAGAAGGCCGTGCAGAAATCTATGAACTGGGAGACGACGGAGCCCTGCTGCGATCCCATTGGTAAGCAAAGGTGCAGTGTGGAACCGAACAGCAGATTTATGAGGATTATACAACTAGATTCTAAATGTAGAAGCTGTGTGGGAGTGGAGCCTCCAGTTTGGGCTCTGTGGGTCAGTCTAACCTGGTTTCTATCAGGAAAATATGCAGTTTGGTTTGTTGACAATTATTTCATAAAGTCATTTCCACCTCACAGGAGACCAGCAGTAGCTTGAACACGTATGGAGAATGGCGTGAGAAAGACCTGGAAGAGGATGTGTCTTCAGCGGAGGCCCAGGTCTCTGGAGGGAGGCCTCTGGAAGCATCATGTCAGGGTGTGACGGGGCTGAGAACATTTTACCACACAGCCCCCCTGCTGAGGGTCGGGTGGAGCCGAGAGTGAAGCCGCCTGCTGGTCTTAGTGGTTGCACTTTTTCATCCATTTTAAGGGGAGGATGTTTGTAAACGTCCTTGATGAAACCTGCCTTCTTCTGTTCACATCCACTGTAGGTTAGGGGAATTCAATATTGTAGGGTTTTTTTTCTTTTTCAATTTCTTATCAAACCTTTGTACAGACTTTTAAAAGCACTTAAACTTTTCTATTCATGAGGAACTATGCAATGTTTGTGGGTTTTTTTATGAAGCTTTTTTCAAATTTGGTTCGGTGCTCATCATCTCTTTATCGTGTGTATCATCAATCAAATGTTTATGGTGGATCAATTGAATGAATGGATCTTTGTTTAAATCAATCTCTCTGATCTTCATCTGTTAAATGATGTCATTGTTTACTCACTTCTCCAAGCTGTGATCTTTAAACTGCTGTGTTCCACTTTTTTTTTTTTTTAACTCTTCCGTCCGTTTGCCTGTTTTTCAGTTTAGTTCTCTAAGATGAATTGCTAGAGTCTTTCCTCTCTGCAGGAGCGTACAGACGCTTTAATAAACCTGATGGAAAGCTGCAAGATCAACCAAAACAATGGAACAAATTGACTTTATATCTGTCAGGTCATCTCTAACCCTGCAGCTCTGGAGTCAGACTCACATAAGAGAATAAGAATGAAGCAAAGTCGTTTATATTCAAGTTACAAGATCAATCAAGACATTCCCGTCAGATACATTGGATTGTTTACAATGAACATTTAATAGACAAGCTTGCAGCGTGCGGCCATCGGAACATAAAATCCACACTAAAGTTAGTCATTTACAAAACGCCTCTTACATCAATCTGGAATAAAAAGAGCTTTAAATCTGCGACACACACACACACATGAGTCTGCTGCCCCCCGCTGGCAGAGTCATGTGACCCACTTTCAAAAGTTCAGAATGTGATTGTACAGTGAAGAGAAGATGAGCTCGGGCTGGGTTCGAGTCCCGGCGTCCTCGTGTGGGGACGGCGGGAGCGGGAGCATCATCATCATCATCACTGACGGTCGCAGCTCAAAGACTCGGGGCCGGTCCAGGGTCTGGGACCAGAGGGGACACGGGGCTGTATTTCATAATCCAGTTCACGTCAGAGTCTGGTGGGCGAGCGAGGCCGACGCCCCCTCCCTCCCTCTCCCCTCCCCCTTCTCAGCGAGAGAACTGCCTCCCGTCCCTGTTCCCCTTGTTGACGTGCTTGAAGATCTTGGACTTGTGCACGTTCTTCTTCTGGTAGCCAAAGCCGCCGCCGCCGCCTCGTTTCTGCATCTTAACGCCTCTACTGCTGTGGACGTCTGGGAGGAAGAGGAGGGTCAAGGGAAACACACACACACACACTGGAGCAGATCCAAAGAGACAAAGCTACACTAAAGGTATTCAACAGTCGTTCCAACACCACTGGTTGGAGCAGGGAGAAGCAGGGAAGGATACTCAGGTCGACGTAGGGGGGAACCTTGAAGCCGAAGGAGAGCGCCACCATGGGGAGGTTGAGGGTCTGGATGCTGTAGATCTGTTTGAGCGAGTGGGAATCGTAGGCCCTCACGTAGGACTTGTAGGCCTCCTGAGCCGACTTGTGAAGGTAGTAGTTCTTCTCAATCAGCTTGTCCAGCTGAGGGAAGCAAGAGGTTGGGAAATTAATCTTAATTCAAATGTGAGTCATCTTCACAGTGTCTATAAAGGGTTAATCAGGACGCAGCAGTCTTACCTGGGACTGGATATCAGAGATCTTGGTCCAGGAGAACTCAAACTCGCTCAAAGGAACCTGGGGAAAACATGAATGGAGGTCAATACATAAGAAAAGTGATACAGGCTATTTCTGCGTTCTGTTGTGTCGCTTCGTTACCTTGGCCTGCTTCAGGAAGCGCAGGAAGCCGAGCTCCTCTGGGCGGAGGATCAACAACGCGTGGCCTCTGCCGTTGATGCCTCGGGCCGTCCTGCCCACCCTGTGGATGTACTCCTGTAGATATTAAGGTAAAGTGAGCATTAACCTGTGAAGCTGCTGTTCTTCAGTCAACAAAGACTTCAAATGGAACTCTGAATGAACAAAACAACAAAAGAAACAGCAAGGACAGAGACACTAAACATCTCACAGCACCTTGGGGTCATCTGGAGGGTCGTACTGCACGATCCAGTCCACCTCGGGGATGTCCAACCCTCGGGCTGCCACGTCCGTACACAGCAGGATGCCTGAGTCGGCGTTGCAGAATTGGAAGAAGGTGGTGGTTCGTTTGGTCTGCTTCTGTTTGCCCTGGGAGAGGAGAGAAGGCAGAGGAGCGAGTCAGGAGGGGGAGCTGAGACTGAGGGGGGGTACTGAAGGCCCTGAACCAGCAGGGGGCGGGGCTTACATGGATGGCCATGACGGGCAGGTCGATGTAGTTGAGCAGCTCGTAGTGGAATTTGACCGACATGCAGGAGGAGAAGAAGACCATCAGCTTCTTCTTGCGGTTCTTCTTCAGGAAGGTGAAAAGAAGCAGGAAGCGCTTTTCTGATGGACACACCACGTAGCCCTGAAACAACATGTGTGTGTGTTAGTCAGCGGTAAAGACCTCAGGACAGGGATCAGAGCAGAGTACAGATGAACAGAGAGACAGACCTGCTCCAGACCGTCTACCGTGGCGTTGTCTTTGTTGTCGTCCACGCCCACATACAGCGGCTCCTTCTTCAGGGAGATGCGAGCCAAGTCCTCCACCTTCCTGGTCTGAGTGGCTGAGAACAGCATCGTCTGTCTCTTCTCTGGCAGAACACAACCACACACACACACACGGTGAGCAGAGCAGGGGGGAGAGAGAGAATCGCCATAGAATCAGATTAAGAATGGATTACGTACTGGGCAGCAGTTTGATGATCTGCTTGAGCTCCTCCTCAAAGCCCACCTCCAGGATCCGGTCGGCCTCGTCGATGATCAGACACTGCAGGTTCTTGTACATGAATCCAGGCGTGTTCTGGGAAACCACAGACGGATTATTACATCAGTCTGAAGGTAAACAGCCTCAGATATCCTGTGTGTGACTTCAGGACTCCAGTACCTGCAGGTGGTCCAGCAGGCGGCCCGGCGTGGCCACCAGGATGTTGACGCCATTGGCCAGCTTCTGGGCCTCGGCCGAGCGGTTGCTGCCCCCCATGACTAGGCCGAAGGTGTGGACGTGGTGCGTCATCAGCTCCTTCATCACGCCGTACGTCTGCATGGCCAACTCACGCGTGGGCGAGAGGATCACGACCCCGGTACCTGAGCGAGGAGGGGGAGGGGTTAAGAGTTAGAAAGGTGGGAGGGACAAAACAAAACTCTCCAAAGCTCAAGAGGACGAGCCGTCTGTACCGTTTCTGGGCATGAACTTGAGTTTGTAGATGAGCTCGACGGACGGGATCAGGAAGGCCAGAGTTTTCCCGCTGCCGGTCTTGGCAGCAGCGAGAACGTCCCTGCAGAGACCAGAACAAAGAACCACAGCGTCAGGATACACAACGTCACTAATTCGCTCTCAGGTCACCACAGGTCACTTCTGATAACTGGAGTCTGCAGTTTCTGACCGTTTCTAAACTCTGACTTACCTTCCTTCCAGCAGGGGGCGGATGCTTTTGTGCTGGATCTCGGTCATGTGTTCGAAGCCCATCTCCTTCACCCCCTTCAGCGTGCTGTCGCTCACCAACTCTGCCAGAGAGGCGAAGGACGTGTCCTCAAACGCACCTGAGAGGAAAGAGAGAGACGTTGATCGTTAACTTTAAGTTTAAACCTCAATCGGGTGAAACATGAACGTCTCTGTGCGTGTGTGTTCCTGCAGCTGCACTGAAGAGGAACCAGTGGAGGTTCGACTCCCTGACAGCCGCAGCAGGTCACTGTTTGCCTTTACTGACACCCAAACCACGACGGAGACGCGGGACGGGCAACACTGAAAGGCAACTGGAGGATTGTTCAAACAGGAAGGAGAGGCGAGGGCAACGTTTCTCTTACCTGTCAAACCAAATGGCAGTTTAGCCTCATCGTCCTCTTCATCATCTCCTCCATCAGATTTCCCCTCCATTTCTTCATCTTCCTCGTCATCCTCATCTGCTGCAACCTCGTCGTCATCATCTTCCTCTGGTTTGTCAGCAGCCTCTTCAGCAGCCTCCTGGTCTGCGTCCTCTTCCTCTCCTGCATCTTCCTCTGTTTTGCTCTTCTTCTCTTCTATAATGAGGATCGCATTGAGTTTAACAAAAACCCTCACACTGTTATTTAGAGGAGTTAAGAAGCTCGGTGAGTTGTTACCTGGAGACTGAGACGCCTCTGCCAGCTTCCTCTTCTTTTTCTTCCTCTTCTTCAGAGGCGTTTCATCCTCCGGTACCTCACTGGGTTTCTCCTGATCGTTCTCAGGCTCCGGCTCTTTCTGAACAGCAGGGGTCGTTTCCTCTACCAGCCCGTTAGATTCAGCTGTGACACACACACACACACACACACACACACACACATTAATATACAACAAATATTTGCATATTGGGAGCAAGAAACTCACTATATGTATTTCTTCTCCCATTTAGCTTCTGAACTTTGTGTTTACAGTTCCTGGAATTCGATGCTGCGCTTTACGGTAGGAAAGTTGTGGTGAAGTCATGAGGAAGAGTTACTTAGGTCGTAATTTCTAGAAACCGAACATAAGACGCTTGATTTGTAGCTTCTAAGAATCCGCTGTTATCTCTATTTACTGAGTTTATCCATTTTGATTGGCAATCGCTTCAGATCGAATAAGAAACATAACACGCCGTTTAGCGAGCTAGCCAGTTAGCTATCCTAGCATGCGGACTTTAAAGCTAGTCGCCGTTTCAACGCAAAACATGAATGCAGAGTGACAACAAAGTATCCGTAATGTCCTTCCGCACGTACCAGGCTCGTCTTCTTGTGTCTGTGATTTCAATAGTTTGCGCTCTTTGTTCTTTTCGTTTCTTTTCTGTATTCTTTTGCGCAGCAGTTTCATCTGTAGGTCCGCCATGGTTACAGCTGCACACGTGTGGCATTCAGCAGGACCCCGCAATGTGCTGCTTGACGCCGCCTGAGTGAAAATACAAAGGACCTCAAATAGGTGCCATTACGATGCCTGAACAGAACATTGTAGTTCATTTAAACTAGACAGCTTAACTTTTGATATCCAAATGGCAGTTTTTACGTTACAAAACCAGGTAATCTATTCTAATCCTACTACCATATTGGGCCGTAGAAAACTAACAAACAGTCTTTTTAGCTAGAAAGATGGATTTGTTTAAACCAGATATTCTTAAATTTATACAAGTAATTACTTCCAAAAACTAGCAATCCGTTTGAAGACACAAATCAACCTTTGTTAAAATCAAAATATAACAAATGGCCTAAAAAAAAAAACTTATTTAACACAATTGGCCATTTTTAGCCCATAAACGACCTTACTGTTTTATACAAACACCCTCTCCCGTCTGAAAACAAGCAACACGTCCTCACAAATGTAGCGAGAAAGAAAATATAATTATTGTATTTTTTTAATCAAAGAAAACCTTTGTGAAATATTTTGCTTACCTGGAAAACCAGATGTTATTTTTTTTTTAAATCCAAATAACGATCTTTATCCAGCAAACTCACCGTATCTAGTTCAAATGTCATTTAACCCGTTCGCTACCTGTCTAATTTAACTTTCCGTTTTTAATCAAAAATGTTCCCCAGAAACATAAAAACGTTTTGATACAAACCAACCGTCTTCTTTTCTGGCCTTTAGGATTTAGTCTACCGCTGTATTCGTTTTATTTCATGTTAGTTCAAACCATAATCAGTCCGCCATTGTTTTTATTGTAACAGCTAAGTGGCTTCACATAGAAATGTCTTCTTTTTTCCGTCTAATGTCTCCAAACAGAGTCATTAGCTGCGTGTGGTTGTGAGTAAGGTGATGGGGGCGTCTCTGGCTCCCGTCAAGGCCGCGGTCAGCCCGTGTGTGTCAGCGACGGAGCCCCGCCTGCGACGCTCTGAGCCGGCCTCCGCCATCTTGCCTCTCCCTGCCTGCTGGGAGCGGAGTGCGGAAGTGGAAGCGGCTCTGTACGGTCTCGGGGTTCCGCCTGTGCACGGCGAGTCAGATTCCTTCAGCCGCCCGCCGACACAGCACGGACCGCCACCCGCTTAACGCTACAGCGAGCACCGGAGACTCGGGGGAGAGAGATGGCTACACGGTTACCGGCGTGTGTTGTCGACTGCGGCACCGGGTAAGCTGCGGAAACCGGGCCGGAGAGAGAGAGAGAAGGGGAGAGGGGCTTGGGTGTCACCGAGAGTATGATGTGGTGTATGGGTTAGGAACTGTCAGCGTCAGCAACAGTGTGTGTGTTTATGCGAACGAGCAGCTAACAGACATTTTCTCCCTCTGGTTCGTCCTCCATTAGCTCAGTTCCCGCTCGTACGCGCAGCATCTTCACCGCCTTGTGCTGCTCTTTATTCGGCACATCTCCTCGCTAACATGGGCTTCTCCTCCATCCTCCGTGTGTGTTTAGACCCGAGAAACCACACTGAGCAAAGCCTCCAGTCCAGCCGCTCTCACTCACACTGTCACGCCGTTTATTGCTTTATTAGGCGACGCTGTGAATGATCTTCACAGACACACACTCACACAAACACTGTCGCTAATGGAAATCAGTGCGACTTTCTGCAGCAATTCTCTCGTTTTTTTTTTCCTTTGCACAGTAGCTTGGATGTGCGCATGCGCAGTATCACTTCCTACACAGCCTACACTTCCTCATTCACGCGTTTTACTCCATATATGGTCGTTTCAAGCCATCGAGCGTATTTTTTTTTTATTAACCTCTCTAGTTTCTGCTTTTTGCTCAGGTTTGCTCGTTCTTTTCCCGGATGATTTGTCACCATCGAAATGGCCAAAATAAACATCCGGGCTGCGAGCTTAATCGAGCTGAAGCTGCACTCAGACACACACACACACACATTCTGCTGGTGTTTCCCTGCAGCACAGTCACGGATCGACGTGTGTCTTCTCATTGTGGCCCGTTCCTCTTATCTGCACATCGATTGCTTCATGCTTCCGTGTGTTTCTGTCAATGAATAATAGTGTGGGGAAAGCTGGCATGTAGATGAGTATGGTTGGTATGTTCGGTCAGGTTCGAGGGTCTCTAAGTGGTTTCCTCTGCTTTCATGTAGAGGCTTGACGTTTGCATACCTCCTCCTCCTCCTCGCTCCATGATGTGAGCCAGTCTGCTGCTCCTGGACAGTAAAGGAGCAGGAGCAGCTCTGGAAAGGAGGTCGGCCTGTGCTTGTTTCTATCCGGAGCAGATGGCCTCCGCTGTCTGGGCCAAGGCCCCGGAGTCATAACTCAATTCTTCCAACAGTAACGACAACAAGATCTCATTTGCGTATCTGCCAGTTATTCCAGCCGGGCTTAGAGTCTGACACAGAGGCAGGGGAAAGTGCTGAGGCAGTCAGTCAGCTGTTCTCTGACTCCAGCAACACAATGATGTCCAGACAGAAACAAGGCCCGCTTCCACTTCCCAACTGGCCTGGCTGTGGCTATTATTAGAGAAGTGTTGATGCTGCAGCAAATGCCCGCCAGATACGACCTCATTATGGACTAACAGTCACCTGTGTGCTGTAGATGTTTACCTGCAGCTAACAGAGAGCGGAGCCTCAGGTGCAGTACCTGGGGTGGAGTCGCTCCTCACCTGGGTTAGACAAACAGAACAGAAGTTACAACAGCAGCAAGGTTACAGTTACTGTGGCATGTCAGGCTGATCGGGTCTCAGTCACACTTGTGTTATAGTCTACAGGTGTGCAGTCGCACTGTTTTAACGCATACAGCTTATTATGTGTTCATACACACACACACACACACCCTCAGTGTTCTCATGTCCACTGTCAGGCATGTGGTGTATTCAGGCTTGTTGAGGCAGGCGGCTGCTGCAGACAAGCTGGGACGCTTCTCTGGTATGAAGCAGCGTACGACTGCGAGCTCAACATTCTGTACTTCAGGGCTCATTTCTAATAATGAAAGTGAGGCCCAGACTCCCTGCTCTGCTCTGGTTGCAGTTTGGGGCTTCTGTCTGGCCTCCTTATCTAAAGTAAAGTGCACTGTTTACCTCTCAGCCCTCGTTTAAAGACTCAGCGATGGCTCCAGAAGGTTGTTGTGTGTTGTTTTGTGGAGCTGTAAACAAACAAAGAGTAGAGCAGAAGATTCTAATCACCTCAGAGTGATTCAGTAACAAAACAGAGAGTGAGGAGGTATTTCTTTATATTGATGAGGTAATGTTCCGTTCAGACCCCGTGTTTGTGTTCAAGTCAGGAAATGTGAAGCTACCAAGTAACGTGTGTGTGTGTGTGTGTGTGTGTGTGTGTGTGTGTGTGTGTGTGTGTGTGTGTGTGTGTGTGTGTGTGTGTGTGTGTGTGTGTGTGTGTGTGTGTGTGTGTGTGTGTGTGTGTGTGTGTGTGTGTGTGTGTGTGTGAGAGCGCCTCAGACCGCTGGTGGGGTTTCCAGCTCAGCTCTTTGTTCAGATTGCTGATGTGGCTTTATTTGGCCCAGTTGAATTAAAAGGAGGCTCTATGATGAGCCGCTCTGCTCTGCTCTCCTCTGCTCTGCCCACATCGCTCCTCTGTCGCTCCCCTGGGCCCTGAGCGCAGGAAGTAGGAGAGTCCTGTCTGCGACCACATCTGGCCAACATGTGCCCCCCTTTAAAGTAGAAACACATTGGCTCGGCGCTGTGTGTGTGTGTGTGTGTGTGTGTGTGTGTGTGTGTGTGTGTGTGTGTGTGTGTGTGTGTGTGTGTGTGTGTGTGTGTGTGTGTGTGTGTGTGTGTGTGTGTGTGTGTGTGTGTGTGTGTGTGTGTGTGTGTGTGTGGCTCTAAAGTCCGACGCCTTTGATGCCGAGCCTGGCGGTTCGGCGTCTGAACCGGATGAACGTGGCTCGTCGTCACACATTGTTTAGGTTCAATGGTTTGGCTGAAGGTCGTTTAAACTTCTCCTCCACATCTTTAGGATAGTAAGGAACAGACTTCAGACACCAAACAAGGAGCCATCACCTGATTAATGATCGGGAGCTTGATGGATCCTCACATTAAGCCGTAGTGGCGTCTCAGTTACACACTCGGACCTGAAGCGTCTGTGAACACACTCCTCTCCTCTCCTCTCCTCTCCTCTCCTCTCCTCTCCTCTCCCAGCCCTGCAGGTTC
>NW_027466977.1:447500-450000 GCF_046128005.1 Genypterus blacodes
AAGGTTACGTCATCGGCAGCTGTATAAAGCACATTCCCATTGCGGGGCGTGACATCACCTACTTCACCCAGCAGCTCCTGAGGGAGAGGGAGGTGGGCATCCCGCCGGAGCAGTCGCTGGAGACGGCCAAGGCGGTCAAGGTAGGCGGTCGCTCCCTCAGCTCCCTCCCCCGCCCCCCTGCTCGCCCTCGCCCACGTCTTAATTCCCTGTGTTTGTGTCAGAGTGATTGACGAGCGATAGAGCCTGTGTGGTTTTGTTTGAGGCGTTGTTTGAACGCCTGTGGGACCGGAGCGACGCGTGTCAGACGAAACCAGCGCAGCTGAGTTTCCTTCAAACTCTACGTTCAGTTACCGTGGTGACAGTGATGGATTAGGGTCCTTTCCCTCTCCTTGCGTTCCCCTGTGAAGACACTAGAGGGCAGTGTTGCTCTGCTGGCTGCTCTCCTCCTCTTCTTCCTCCTCTCTTAACTTCACATTCTCCTGTTTGCAGGATTTGACACTTTTCATTCCAATAAACAAATGAGCCGTTTGTTTAAGAATAAGGAGCTGTAACTCTGACATCGCTCTGGATTCTTGTTTCGTTTGGTCTCAACTCCCCCCCCCCCCCCGTTTCCAAAGCGATAAGCCCGTTAACGATGTCATTAGCCTCCCTCTGCCTCGCCTGTCACTCGCTTCCCTTTCTTTTAGTTTTATTGCAATTCACCTTGATTCGCCACGAGTGCCCATGTTTATTAAGTAGGTTTGTTATCCCAGTCTTTGTTCTCCAATGTCGAGGACCGCTCTTCATTACCGCCACACACACACACACACACACACCAGGAGGGAAGTGGAGACAAACACAACGCATTTGTTATTGTAGGGGAAGTTCAGGGCCGGAGGATTAAAGCTGAACACGTCTGAGGAAACGCATCAACAAGAGAGACTCAGGACGCTGGAACGCATAGATGATGAAGTTTACAAACGATGATGGAGTTTTGTCAAAGTGCATGGACACTTTAGAGACTTAAGCAGCTTCTTTTGACTCTTTTATGTCCTGATTCTCTTCGGCCACGTCCCAAACCTCCTCCTCTGTCTCCCGTCCTCTCTCCAGGAGCGTTTCAGCTACGTGTGCCCGGATCTCGTCAAAGAGTTCAACAAGTACGACACGGACGGCTCCAAGTGGATCAAGCAGTACACCGGCATCAACTCCATCAGCAAGAAGGAGTTCACCATCGACGTGGGCTACGAGCGCTTCCTGGGGCCCGAGATCTTCTTCCACCCTGAGGTGAGGACGCAGACGGAGGAGGAGGAGGAGGAGGAGCTCGGTCTGTTTGTAGAGTGAAGAGTCTGAGGAATGACGCTGGTTCTTTTGTTTTCTAGTTCGCCAACCCCGACTTCACACAGCCCATCTCTGAGGTGGTGGACGAGGTCATTCAGAACTGTCCCATCGACGTCAGGCGTCCCCTCTACAAGGTAAGAGGACGCTCGCTCTGAGCCTCAGTGCGTTTCTGGGATACTCGTCTCCTCGGTCGACCCGTTGAGTGATTCCCGTCTCCTTCCTTCTCTTCCTCAGAACGTGGTTCTCTCAGGAGGCTCCACCATGTTCAGGGACTTTGGCCGCCGTCTGCAGAGAGACCTGAAGAGGTCGGTGGACGCCCGGCTGAAGATGAGCGAGGAGCTGAGCGGCGGCAAGCTCAAGGTGAGGAAGAGCACGATCACTCGCCAAACTACCAAGCAGACATCCCACACAGGGTCTCGTCTCTTGCTCCTGTCTGTCTGACCTTAAGTGTCTCTCTCTCTGTCCTCAGCCCAAACCCATCGACGTCCAGGTTGTCACCCATCACATGCAGAGATACGCCGTGTGGTTCGGCGGCTCCATGTTAGCGTCAACTGTGAGTACATGGAGCGCCTCGTCTCTCTGATCCAGCATGAGGAAAGGTCTTCATCCTTCTCACCTTCGTCTGTGTCTTTGTTCCCCCCCTCAGCCGGAGTTCTACCAGGTCTGCCACACCAAAAAGGACTACGAGGAGATCGGGCCCAGCATCTGCCGCCACAACCCCGTGTTTGGAGTCATGTCTTAACTGTGCGGGCCGACAAAGCGTTAACAGATCGCCGGGCGGGAAGGGGCGGGGCTGGAAGGGAAGGGGCGGGGTTAGGTGAGGGTGGGGGCGGGGGGGCGGGGGTGGGGGGGTGATGTGATCCTCCGCTTTCTGGTCGCCGGTTGTTCAGATCCAGAATAGAAAAAAAGGAGAACGAGGCGAACCGGCTGGAAAATATATTGTCAAAGTTCCTTTTTTTTGTTTCTTTCTTCTTCTTCCTCTTCTTCTTCTCTTTTTGTTTCCTTTTCCTTTCCAAAATGGTTTCCAAACCAAAACTATTATAAGAAACATCTGGATCTGTTGAGCAGCATACAGAGAGCTAAGCCACGACGACAATGATGATGAAGATGATGATGATGTAAGGACGATGTCTCGGTCTCGGTTTATTGATTTAAAAAAAAAAAACAACAACAATATCGATAG
>NW_027466977.1:455000-460000 GCF_046128005.1 Genypterus blacodes
TCCTCGGCAGGGAGATTAGATTTGCATAAGAGCGTTAATGTGCCTGGCGAGGGCAGGAGAGAAAAAAGGGCGGAGGCAGAATGTGAGCATCTCCAGGAGCTGCACTGTCACTCCTGCTCGGCTGGCAGAGGGAAACATTAAGCTTCGCCCAGGAGCAGATGGTCCAGCTGACCTCAGAGAGCAATTCCAAAAGCTAAAGCAGCATATCACAGGCCAAGGGCATTGTGGGACGCCTCAGTTTAGCAGCGAAGGTAGAGGAGAGAACAGAATCAAAAGCTAGTTTGATGTTGTTTCTCTTCGTTTTGATGGATCAGAAACACAAAGACCAGAGCGACATCGCCGCTTCATCCAGCCGTCCATCCCTGATCCAGTTATGGGGGGGCAGGATGCCGTCCCAGCATGCATTGGGCTGCGGGTCGGCAGGAGTTTAAGGCTTCATACAACATGCAAATAAAGTTGAATATATAAATGGGTAATTAACTTCACCGGGAAAATGCAGCCAACTGGGAACGCAGGAACCAAAGTGGCTCATTAGACGGACAGGAAGCACACGGCGTCACGGGAGAGACACAGAGCAGCACGTACAACCCAGAGGCGGTTAGTGGCTTTAGATCACAATAGAAACGGCCAAATAACCAGGAAGAACAATTATTTATTCAAAACAGGGCAAATGTTGGCAAGATAGTGTGTTAAAGTACAATTCTTTAGACTTTATTCAGCTTTTTTTCATCGTATCTCGTGTCAAGCTGTCGTTGTTTCTCCCCTACATGCTGAACTTTGAGAATGAAAAGGTTCCTGGACACTTGGATGTCGAACACCTGCCCCCAAAACAACAACAACAACAAGCCCAAAAAAGCTGTGGGAGCTCTGTTTCTGCAATCTGGCTGATCAAAGCTGTTGCCACGACAACAAGAAAAGCCTTTGAGCCAGGTGACAGGTGCGGTAAATAACCCTGTCTGTGACCCCGGGGGATTCCTTTGAGGACGCCGCTTACACTTAATAAGGTGCGAGGTGTTGTGAAGCGCTGCTGTCACCCAGGGCCGGGGCGTCGGGGTTTGAGAGTGTGTGTGTGTGGATTGGAAAAAGGCCATGTTCCTCAAAGGGCGGAGTGGGGCTGTTACACGAATGTCACCGGTTCAAAAGGCCCGGAGTGACCAGACAGATAAGAGCCAGGCTGCAGGTTTGATGAGCAATCTCCTGCGAGGAAACTTCAGGCCGAGGATTGTGAGTGCTGGAGGTGAGCTTGTAAAGGAGCGCAGAGAGGAGGGAGAGGAGGGAGGCTGTGTGTGTGTGAGAGCAGTGTGTGTGAGCTGTGTGTGTGAGGTGTGTGAGCTGTCTGAGCAGGGGGTCGTAGGTTTTGCCGATGCCGTTTCATTCTTAACGTGTTTCCTTCTCCTTCTCCTTTCACTGTGTGTGGATCAAAATCAGCCATGAGTAATCATTCCATTATTCTTCAAAGGGAAACGCAGCGGCCTTATTTCCCTCCTGTGTCACATGACATCACCACCTGCCTCCAAAGGGCCGTCGCTACTGTCTAACACTGCCACCAGGGTCTGCTTGTATAAACTAATGGGGGGAGGAAAGCAGCACACCTCAGCTGTTTACACACTCGGCTTCTCTCTCGGCTTTTATTTAACACATTTTGTTTCTTTCCCCATTGGCCAAATGTGTGAATGAGTGTGTGTGTGTGTGTGTGTGTGTGGGTGAAAGGATGCCCATTAGCCATCAAATATATGATCGCCAATTTATGCTCCAAATGTGTTTATTATACTGAATTATGACACAAATAAAGAGTTGTGTTGTTAAATGTGAGTAATCAGAGGTAAATAGTAAACATTAACCCTGTACATCCTGTTATGTAATGTTGTTTGTGATTGAATGAAAGCCCATTCAGGATCCATGTTTATCCTATAGGACCGTTGCTTCTATAGATCTTTAGAACGCCAATGTAGTGGATTCAGTGTGACCTTGGCTACACAAAGTGAACACAAAGCACACTCAGAATTTCATCCTTTTCTAGTTGGATTTGTTGCATTTGCGGCACTTTGTGCTTATCAGTGACCAGGAGAGGCGTTTAAGATTCAGTCGAGTGTGTGTGAGAAATAGCATCAGCCGTCTTGTCACAATCAGATAAACTTCACACTCACGGAAGACGGCTGATCCAATTTCTTTGAGGGAAGTTTATGTAGCAAAGTGAGCAAGTGACAAGTTTCTTTCGCCCCAAATTCATGTGAGGGAGTAAATCTGATACGTGACGGATATCTGCCCCTGCAACTGTCAACACACAGATGGAAACCTCGCCCGCCATCCGGTCTAAGCTGTCGTCATAACAATTACTTTGTCTGCGTACGAGTGACAGAGAGGTGAAGGAGATCAGTGATAAGCAGCCCAGTTCAAGTCTGCGAGTCGACCAGGAGATGAATCTAATCTGTTTTTTTTTTTTTAGAGCAATAGTTCAGATTTGATACATTCTGCTGCTTCTTCACAGTTTTCATCAATTCTCCAAAGTTTGAGCCCCGGACTCCTGGGAGGATGTGAGGATGTTTATCGTCCATCTGGTGCATAAAGTAAACAAACCCAGATCCTCCTCTGGCTCTGTGGGTTTGTTGCCGTCTGGAGGCTGCAGTTCCCCTCCTGTCCACTAGCTGTCTCCCCTGAGTTTCCCTCCTTCCCTCCTTCCCTGCCTCACCTGCTCCCAGCTCTCCAATCAGCCGCTCAGTCTGTCTTAGCTGCTCAGCTCCCTTTGTCGTCCCTTTGCCTGATTGTTGACTGGTTGCCCCTTGTAGTCGTCCTCGGCTTTTAAGACTCGTCTGCCCGTTCTGCTTCTGTTCCTCAGCGTAAGTCTAACATGTTGTGATTGTGGTTTGCATGCCTGTCCGCCCCTTCACATGGGTTTGCTTGATGATAATTGTCAAACTGTTTTATGCATGAACTTTGCTTCATCCAGCCTCTGCTGCAAACAGGCTTACAGGAAGTCATCAGGGTGGTTGATTCAATGAAAACAACATAAATATGCAGTACAGTAATAGTTTTGTTATGTTTACGTTTAGTTTTTGGGCAAATTGTCTCTCTCAACTCACTGGAAAGCTCAACTCTATTAACCTGAAGCGGCCATCTTCCCCGTTCTTCTCCGCCTCGTGTTCTTTACGTACGCCCGTCTGGTCCGGTAATTGCTTTGGAAAGTGCTTCCATAAATACTGTCTCATCCAGTGTCATCTTCTGTTCATAGCCCAATGTGACACACACACACACACACACACACACACACACACACACACACACACACACACACAGGTCTGAGATACAGGCGGCTTAGAGACGTAAAGATGCTCCACAAATCAGACACAGGCAAAAAAAAAGAGGAAGGAATGGATGGTATATGGTGCAATATGCCTGTGTGTGTGTGTGTGTGTGTGTGTGATGTATTATCTCATTATTCAAAGCTGATGTGATGGTAGAGGAGCAGTGGTGTGGATTGAGGTAACGTCCGTGGAAATTGCAAACCCTCTGCTGCTGTGCTGTAGTATAAACGCGGCTCTGCAAAGGTTACTGGCTTGTTAAAACGTGGCGGCTCTCACCTTCCACGCCTGACGCTCTCTCTTGTCTCTCTCTTGTCTCTCTCGTCTCTCTTGTCACCTGAGTGAAGGAGCACATGTGATGGAAAGAGCAGATGTGTTTGTGCTCGCAGTGGGAGTTTGGACCGGCCGGTTTAATCAGAGAGCAGCCGTGTTTGGAAACTTGTTCAAATGTTGATACACATTTATAGATGATTGCGCTTGTGTGGGCCCCTACTGGTGACCGCACGCACACACACACACACGCACACGCACACGCACACGCACACGCACACACACACACACACACATACACACACACACAGAGAGAGGCACATTTAAAGTAATGGAACATGAAGAATGTGATTGATGTAAGTGTAACGTGTGTATCCTGCTGTAACCCATATCTTTACAGTCATGGGAAATTGAACAGCGAGGTTCCGGCTTGTTCCATCCCAGCAGGTCAGGCTAGATTGTCCTTTGCCCATTCAGGTCTAATCTCAACTCTCTTCCTCTTCTCGGCCTTGTACACCAGAGGAGGAGGAGGAGGAGGAGGAGGAGGAGGAGGAGGCTGTTCAGAAGGAGGAACGGTTCAGATATAATAAGAGAAAAAAACATCAAGACATTGGTGCCATTTTGAAGAATTCTGATGAGTTTTTACCTGAAGTAGGAGTCAGGATTTCCAGGCACAGATGTTCAGCATTGTCATCCCATCGTCTTCCTCCTGTTGCTGTTCTCATTAAATGTATCGTCAAGGTAAACCTGCGTTACTGCCGTATGCTCTACTACCTGGGTTGTATGACATCATCTTATCAGTGTAGTACAGAAGTAAACAACCAATCGAGCAAAGCTTTCAGGACCTTTAAAAGCTGTTTACTACTCCGGACCAGTTTGATTTAGATAACAAAGGAGAAACGTTTATGTGATTGATGGTCCAAGCCGATGCAGACTGATTCTGATGGCGTCCGAGTCTTCGGCCGGAGGTCACCGCAGAGGTCGTGACAATAACAACAAAGGCCTGATTGGTTGTCTAGACTGTATAAAGGATAGAGCTGCCTGTGTAGCTCCTCCTGTAGGGCGTAAGGAAACACTCAGCCTCCTCTCGTCTGCACATTTACAGCTTTACTCTTTTATATTTGTCCTTTATATTTTAGCTGATCTGGTGCTGATGCATTTTCTTTCCCACTGATTCTAAACCGGTGGTGTTTTCCCAGAAAGACGCCATGAGAACGCAGCATTTTTTAATAGATGCGCTCGAGCTGAGAGCGTCTGCACGCCGGCTCCTGGCTGAAATGTTCTTAAACTAGTTTTCTATTTCAACCGGGGGGAAATCCATAACCTGGAAATGGGAAATCTGCACTCTTGACAAGATGAGATGGTTTTATTGTCCAATCTGCATATTGGCAGAATGGAAAGTGCAGATTTCTTTTTTTTTTCTTCCTATTA
>NW_027466977.1:465000-482500 GCF_046128005.1 Genypterus blacodes
GGAGGGAAGGAAGGAAGGCAGGGAAGTAGCGGGAGGCCGGCATTTTGGCCATTCAGGCCCACATAATCAAACAGACCCCCAAAGATCAAAAAATGTCCTGGAACCGAAGCCCAAACTGTGCTAGCACCGAGCTAATTGGGCCGCGAACCCAGCGGCGTCCCCGCGCAGACGGCTAAGAACAGAGAGACTGAAGAAACTTTGAGGAAACAACAAACCGCCGTCCTTCTAATTCGGCGCTAAAAGTCTCCACACCTGCTGGGAGCTTTGACTCTCATTATTCTGCTCTCCTGTGTTTCTGAATAACAACCAGTGATGAGGAGCAGAAGCGTGTAATCGCAGCAAATAGACCAGGCTGCAGCTTTACCGCGCGGCTAATCCCGCCAAGCTAAATCCAGCATGCGGTCGCTCCGATTAGCTTGCAAGACTTCCTTTTTGTGTCGTTCCAATGAGACATGATACAGAGAGAGAGAGAGAGAGACAGAGAGAGAGAGAAAGAGAGAGAGACGAAGAGAGAGAGGATGAGGACCTCTGATGTAAGACCCCCCCCCTCTCCCTCCTCTGCATGAAGGACAGTATGGACGTCGCTGCGCTTTGTTCGCTTGAGAGCTCCGCGGCGGCACAGGAAAGAGACGCTACTCTTTCTGGGTTAATGGACGCCGGCGCTTTGTGTCTTCGTGCAGCTTCACCTCAGGCAGCACGGCGGTGAAAGCAGATCCGACGTCTCCCCGTCAGGCGAATGGAAATGACTACTACTACTACTTCTTTAGAAAAAAAGAAGACGAACGTAGCGCAAGTCGGCTAATTTAGTTCACGTATCATTAAAGTGAGAGGAATCAAATTTAGCGCTGCACTATTTCTGTCATTTAGGGCCGATTTACAAACTTTTACGGCGCTTTAATGTGCGAGAGACTCTGATCCTCGTCTGCTCGCCCTCGCTGGAGCGCGACGCAACACACACACACACACACACACACACACACACACACACAAACAGACACACACTCAAGTACTCTGATTACTTTGAAAGTGTCTTTTTGGATAATAACTGTAATTAGTAACTCAGGATTGTTCCTCTGGCAGAGTTTCACACCTCAGCCCGGGTGAGTCGTTGGCGTCAGACCGCAGCCCCGTGAGCGTCGTCGGGGGCGGCGTCGGGAGGCAGCGTGCGGCGTCGTTAGTGTGGCAAACGGGCGGCGAGGGAGGAAGAAAACATTTATCTCGGCTCGTCTACAAAAACAGATTTGCGGTGGGGAAAATAAAAATCAATGTTGTCTAAAAGGAGCCGATTGAGTCGCAGAGACGTGGAGGGAGCGTTAATAGAGTCGAGCTGCTTCGGTTGCTGCTCTATCCAGGGCCGCATCCAGTCAGCAGGAGGGCCGCGGAGGACACATGAACCTCAGCTCATGGTGTGTGCAGATGTTTCCTCACTGACCAGTTAAGCAGCAGCAGCAGCAGCTTTAATGTTCTGATGAGATTTCAGGTGGCGGTGAGAAAAACAACATTTAATTTGCTATTTTGGAGCCGTTGGCCGGGAATAACTGTTGGTTTCATTTAACACAACGCTGATTTCCGTAAGGCAATTTTCCGGCTGCGTCGGAGCGTAATGAATATGAATGTTACAGCGCCGTCACGTCTCCGGGCTGACAGCTCAGACCGGAGCAGAGGAGGAGGAGGAGGAGGAGGAGGAGGAAGGCTGGGATTTCTGGCTTTTTTGTCACTTTTTCAGTCCGCAGCCTCACTTTGCTCTCCAGCTGGAAATGTAAAACCCGGACAAAGTCAATCCTCAACACGAGACGACTGAACTCAAACAAGAAAACCTGTGTGTGTGTTCAAGTCTCCATAAACCACGGTGATGACACTAGCTGGTCCTCACGCCTATCATGACTTCCTGCTAATAGACAAGTGTGTGTGTACGCATGTAGGTGTGTGTGGGTGTGTGTGTTTGTGTCTACACCTTCCTGAGCGTTTGGCGTTGCCTCGTTATCTCCCGGCCTCAGTTCGCCCGCGCGTGTGTGTGTGTGTGTGTGTGTGTTAATAATAGCGCCTCGTCGTCTGAGTTTCCGTCCTGTGTTGTGGATTTGTCCTGGTTGGATCAGTGTGAGGGTCTAATGGGGTTCTGTGGTTGGGAGTAAATGACGCTGTGGAGGAAGGAGATTAGCTGTAATAGGCTGACAGGTGAAAATGCCAATTTACTGCTGTGTGGGCGGCGACCTTATCAGCCTCAGGATTTCATAATTCCGCGAGAAATAACTGTTTGCTATAACTTTAATTTGACACTCCAGTGGTGTGTGTCCTGGTGAACTTCTCATTAGGAGAATCATAATTAATCATTGTGTGTGTGTGTGTGTGTGTGTGTGTGTGTGTGTGTGTCGCTGGAAGAGGAAACGGCTAAACAAATCTCAGTGTGTCGTCATATTAAGGTTCTGCTTCATCTAATGAGTTCAGCTCAGTGGACCAGATGCAGCGGAGCACAGAACACAGAACACGCCATGATGTCACATTTGGACCTGTATCCGTGGTTACAGGGTTCCTTTATGTTGGACCCAGTGACCTTCTGAAGCTCCTAAGCCTGACTGAATGATGGACTGGAGCTCTGCTGCTCTACAAACTTCAACTACAGAAGAAAACAAGCAATTAATCTGCAAATAATTGGAGTTTTGGTAAACATTCTCTGCATGATGTCTTAATTAAGGAGAAAGAACCAAACCAACGTGGTGCTGACGTTTGTTGTTGAGGAAATAAACGTTTAGCAAAGCGATAGAGATGACATCGTGTTTATGGAGGAGACCTGAGACTCCCTGCACCTCCCTCAGGTCCTCTTCATCCTCTGCCCTCCTCCACTCTCTCCATTTCCCTCCATCCTCCTTGTCTCCCTGTGCTCCTCCTCCAGGTGTTTGCTCCTCCTCCTCCTCCTGCTCCTTTTCCTGTTCCAGGTTGTTGCTCCTCCTCCTCCTCCTGCTCCTTTGTCTCCTGCTCCTCCTCCTCCTCCTCCTCCTGCTCCTTTTCCCCCTCTCATCCATCTCCTCCTCCTGCTCCTCTTCCTGAACCTCCTCCTCCTCCTGCACCACCTCCCCCTGCTCCTCCTGCCTAATGACACATACTAATTGTGTCTAAATGGCTTTTTTTGGGGTTGCCTGCTCTCCTCCTCCTCCTCTCTCCTCCATTATGTCCGCTGGACCGTGCAGGAGCGAAGAATGTGTGCAGAGATTGGTCAGGACGTATAAATCAATATGTCTAAATACAATCGCAGGGTTGCTTGACCTGCGGTGGGATGAAGATGAGGTGCTGTACCTCTGGGCCTTCCTCTTCCTCTTCACTGCTGCCTCCCGACAAATAACAGCAGAACCAAAGGAGGTGTTGTGCTTTTTTGGCGCAGCGATGAGCTCAGATCCCAGTTTGAGGCTCGACGCAGAGAGAACAGCAGGCGTGTTGTTTCTCTCTAACAACGCTTTTCTTCTTCTTCTCTGTCTTCTTCTTCAGTGTCTCAGTTGCGCGCTTTGCCATCCAGCTCACGATTATAAGATCCCGGTGTGAAGCTTCCCGGCTCCATATGGCGCTTTGTAGCGTTCCCACATCCCCTCGTATTGTGTGACATCTTTCCTTTGTTGGCCATTTGGCGGCGACGCAAGGCGGAGGAGCGGGCGCCAAGATGAGAGGAGCGAGCAGAGACGAGAGGGACGGGCAGAGGGACAGAGGGAGGAAAGCTGCCGGTAGCCTTTTTTAATTTCGTCGGAGGTTGTCGAGCGTTGTGAGCGGAGCCGTGTTATGAGTCGCTCTACGCGGGCCCCTCTAGTGCCCCTCTAGTGCCCCCCCCACGCTCTGATGGAGCGACCACGCTTCCCCTTATTGACGCTTAATGGAGAAGAGACGCAAACAAGCGAGCCGGCTCCTCATTAATCCGGATCGCTGAGACGACGATGGCACTAATTTCTCAGGCTAAGCGGCGCCTCTGTCCCGCCGCTCTGTGCCGCCCCCCCCCCCCCCCCCCCCCCCCCCCCCCCCGGAGGCAGAGAGGGGGCGCAGCATTCCTGTCACACCTGCTCTGTCGTGCTCTCTGCCTCGCCGCTGGACATGTTGGCCCCCCCGCGGAGCCCATCTGTGTGTGTGTGTGTGTGTGTGCGTGTGTGTGCGTGTGTGTGTGGAGAGAGTACAGAGCGACGCAGGCGTGATGAGACGCTCTGCCTGAGGATTGAAGTGAAGCTCGAAAAAACACAATAAGTGCAAATTACATTTTAAGCAGAACATCTTCAGAGTGCAGCTTTAATTTCCTCAGCAACATTTTTAATTTGGACAAAGAAACAAAGCTTTTGGTGATGAAGTGCTGCAGCAAATTGGAAAACCCTTGGAAAACAACATGTGAGGGTTTGGGCTCTTGGGCAGTCGAGGATCCGTCTCCCGTGCGGTTGAACGTGGCGTCACGGCCGAGCGGAGCGGACACAACGACACTCAGTTCATGATGCTTCATTATGCGCCAGAGTTCTTCAGAAACCCCTCTGGGAGTTCCTCAAACGCCTCACAGTCAGTCAGTCAGCCAGCGCAGGATTCCCCCGAGAGACTGGATGGCAAGTGTCAGAGGTTCTGATGGCGTATTGGAGATTTATTATACATTTGCATAGACCTCAGTATGCGACGGGAGGAGACTGAGGAGACGCTGGCTTTGGTCTTCATGCACTAAAGGGTCAGATTCTCCAGAGGATGATGAAGAGAGCGTGCAGGTTTCCCATCATATGCATCATCCTCATCCTCGTCCTCATGCGTAGGGTCGGTGGCCGGTCCACTCTGATGGGCAGAGCGGCCTCGAAGGAGTCCCCTGAACACGGCTTACTCCACCCAGAGCTGATCTGGACCGGCGCCTCTTTAAATAGAGTCTAATAGATGTTCTGCATCTGCTGCTGCACATTTACACGAGATGATTTCTCAGCGTGAGCCGTCACGCTGCGTTATCTCCCCCCTCCTCCTCCTCCTCCTCCTCCTCCTCCTCCTCCTCCTCCTCCCCCTGCCCCCCTCCCTGAAATCCCACAGACGACAGGAAGCTTATGAGGAACATCGATAATAAGTGAAAGTAAGGACACGGAGGAGAATTAGTGGAGCTTGACGTTGAGCAGCGGAGGAGGAAGGATGTGCTGAGGAGTGAAGATGGTGAAGATGAGAGGAGCAGAAGGTGACGGAGCGTCTCTCATTAGAGGGTCACGGCCGCGAGCAGCGCGTCCTGATGCATCCAGAGCAGAATGATTTATTACCCTGACAGCAAAGAGCTGCTAAATATTTGATTCTGAAGATAAAATCAGGAGAGGAGAAACTTCAGAGCGTCCTGGTCCAGCTCCTGCTTCCTGCTTCCTGATTCCTGCTTCCTCTGCTCTCCATACTCGCACGCTCCGTCTGTCATGGATGGACGAGAGGCAGAAGACCCAATCTCTCTTTGGACGTCTTCTCGCTTGGTTTAAGGAGATTACACAGCGTTTACCCTCAGTTTGCACCTGAAATGAGAATGAGTCTCACCCTCTCTCTCTCTCTGTCTCGCTTTGTTCATCTCTCTTTGTCCGTCCCGGTCTGTCTCTCTCTCTATCTCTCTCTCTCTCTCTGACTCTCTCTGCCCCCCCCTCTTTCTTTCTCTCTCTCTCTCTCGCTCTCTTTCTCTCTCTCTCTCTCTCTCTCTCTCTCTCTCTCTCTCTCCCTCTCTCTCTCAGCTCTATCATCATCTTCCTCATCCTGTCTTTATTATCTAAGTATTCCAGTTCTTCTCTCTCTCCTTTGTGTCTCTGCTCCGTCTGTTCTTCGCTCCTCTTCGTTATCTTTAGTTACACATCACCTTCTTGCTGTGCGCTCGTGTTTCCAGGCTTCTTGGCCGAGAGAGAGAAAGCAGAACAGACGGAGCGCAGGATCAGGATTTACAACTTCGAGAGCAGGATATAGATTTTGAGTTCTTATTATAATATCTACAAGCCATAAAACTTCTTCTTCTTCTTTGCTTCTTCTCGCTCCAGGACTTCAGACGGAGCGACTTTGGCTTAGATAAGAGACAGAAAACCAATCATTACAGTGTTTAAACAGCAACTCTCTCTCTCTACCTCTCTCTCTCCCTCCCTCTCTCTTTCTCTCTCTCCCTCCATCTCCCTCTCTCTCTCTCTACCTCTCTCTCTCCCTCCATCTCCCTCTCTCTCTCTCTCTCTCTCCCCTCTCTCTCTCTCCCTCTCTCTCACTCACTCTCTCTCACTCTCTCTCCCCCTCTCCCCCTCTCCCCCTCTCCCCCCTCCCCTCTCTCTCTCTCTCTCTCACTCTCTCTCACTCTCTCTCTCTCCCCCTCTCCCTCCCCCCTCTCTCTCTCTCTCTCTCTCTCTCTCTCTCTCTCTCTCTCTCACTCTCTCTCTCTCCCCCTCTCCCTCCCCCCTCTCTCTCTCTCTCTCACTCTCTCTCTCTCCCCCCTCCCTCCCCCCCCCTCTCTCCCCCCCTCCCCCCCCTCTCTCTCTCTCTCTCTCTCTCTCCCCCCCTCTCTCTCCCCCCCTCCCCCCCCTCTCTCTCTCTCTCTCCCTCTCCCTCTCTCTCTCTCTCTCCCTCTCTCCCCCTCTCTCTCTCTCTCTCTCTCTCCCCTCTTTAGTGATTTCCCTCCCACTCTCACTTGTGTAATAAAACCCGTTTTGCTTCTTTGGCACAGAACGCCGAAGTTTAATCCAATCGCTTTGCTTTCTTTAAGCCCCGCCCATCACAAAAATCCATCCAAATGAAGAATTATCTCAAATTACACTCCAGAGAGGAAAGTTTAATAAAACAGATCAATCTTGGAGCCATTAAGGAGAGAAATGACATCACTTTATTTACGGTTCTTGTACCCTCACTAAACCTCTGCTCTGTTCCTCTGCATCTTCGTCTTCCTCTTCCTCCTCCTGCTGCTGTCCGCTGCACCGTTATTCCCTCTGGATACCTCGGAGTTTCACATTTCCCCTCCCAAGGTCGTCACCCAAACACAAACAGCGGCGGGGCGGGGCTGAGTTATATCCAGACGCTTCCTCGGCTTAATCAAATTTCTCTTCTTTTCCCGCCACCTTCCGCCACCTCACGCCTCCCCGGTGCCTCCGACAATAGCCTCCTCATCATCCATCAAACCGCCTCTGCATCTGGCCGTCTTTGTAGCTTCCTGTCTGCCTCTAACTGTAACCTTTTCTCTGGGATTCTTCTGGGGCTCTTTCTTGCGTTGTGAGGAGCCTAAAATTGACAACAAAAGAAGAATATTGTGCAAAGAGGAGAGGAAAAGCGTGAGGTGTGTGTGTGATAAAGGTCGTCACACACTCATTTAAATCTACAACACGAGTACAGAACACACAACCTGAGGCACAAGGCTGTCGAGCGTTTCTTTAATTCCACGTTAGAGCTCTTGGCTTTGATCCCGTCGAGACGAGCGAGGAGCCCAGAGAACAGTTTTTATTATTTTTATCCTCATAAAAACTCAGACTTTGAAGTTCCAATTTCTCCACTGAGATAGATTCCATCATTGCCAAAAGTATGTGGACACTCTGAATGTGGGTTAATTAATTTTGTAGGGGGGAGGGGGGGGAGGGGAGGGTGAGCTCAGTCTGTAGAGTCTGGAGTGAACTCGCCTGAACTGGAATGCTGACGTTCCGGCCCGGGATCTGAGGAGCCGGTTTCCATTGGCAGCTCTGCGCCACAAATGCAGAATCGCCATGTTTTCATCAGCTGATGTTACGTGGCTCAGTCGCACTGCATGCTGCTGTAGAGGAGGAGGAGCAAAAAAAGAGTTTCACACCTCAAACATCTGCCAAACCCTAAAACCGCAAACTACTAACACAACAGACTGCTGCCACTAATTCAATGGTCAGACCCCCCCCTTATAGAACATGTTAATGTATTTAAAAACAGCTTTGTCTACATTAAACGTGTTCTTTATCACTGTGGGGGGAAACATACCCAACCCCCCCCCCCCCCTGGGCTAAGAGGTCACTGTAGTATTGATGGCGAATGATGGCGAGCGCTCACACAGCTCCCGGGAGAAATCTGGGGCGGCGCTTTGTATCGGGAGCATCGACACGCTGACACCCGCTGATAAATGTCTCCTCACCTGGGGAGGCTCTTAATAAACATTTTATTAGCTCTCGCCGGCGCCCCCCCGGAGGATCAAACGCACGCTTGTTTGACGTCCGGATGCATTTGGCTGATTGGCAATTCATCATGTCGCCTGGCGCTCGGCAAGGTTAGCGCTCCGTTTGTAATTCATCCGCCTGTTCACTGAGACGCTTTCTCTCTCTCAGATCAATTATACAGAGTCGGTTTGGCAAAATTATAATGCTATTAAACACTTTACAGACCCTTAAATCTGAATACATGAAAGTTAAGTAAAATAGATATAATTATGTGAAGTGAAGCCGCACTCTGAATGTGAATTAGAAATGAATCAGGCAGCGAAACGTCGACGTGTTTCCCTGCTATCACTTATCCATTTCTATAGGTGTGTGTGTGGTGTTTGGTTGACGGATTTTGTCAGTCACTTTCTGGAGTAAACGTTCTTATCGACTCACACAATAATGACACAATATAGAGCCATATGATGTCACTTTGTTTTGTAGTATTTGCTGAAATCCATTGTACCTCGACACATCTTAAGAATGAGACTGACCCCTCCCCTACCTCCATGACCCCTCCCCTACCTCTTAGACCCCTCCCCCTGCCTCCGTGACCCCTCCCCCTGTCTCCAACCGTGATTGACAGCTGAGGTCATGTTTCTCCACGAGGTAAACTGTGGTGTTTTGGCGGCGTGAAGGTCAGCAGGAGTCTCTGACGTCAGGTAGCGTCTCTATAAAGTTCCCCTCAGCAGCTTTAAACTCTCTTTGTCTTGCTTCTCCTCGCCGCCGCTGAAACCCGGCTGACCTCTGCCCGCCCTGTCACTCACTGTCATATGTTTAAAGCAACACGGCGGCAGCGGCAGCGGCGGCGGCGGCGGCGGCGGGGGCAGCGAGGCAACGAACTGTCAAAATTACATCAGCAGGTCTTCGAATGCCGCCGCGCGCTATTTTGGATTCTTGTGTTCAGAACTCCTTGGCAGAAAATTGCGTCCCTGGGTGAGAGGCTGGTGGACATTGTTCAGAGGAAAGAAAGACTGAAGTGCTCTCCCGCTCTCCGCTCGCCTCTTGTTGGGTGAAATTTCATTCAATCTTTCATGGTCATTGAATCTGAATGAGGCCCTATATTTTCCACATCCATGAATCCATTATAGGATTAATATATTCGCTGATAGACTTTCTGCTGCGGGGCTGCCGAGCGTCTTCACTCCGCCGCCGCCGCCTTAAAGCCTGACGATCAAACCGCTTATCTTATCTCAAAGCTGAAGTGGAATCAAAATTCTTCTGATTACTTTCAGCCTCAGAGATGAAGGTGCTTTCTGACTTTGAAGCCTCTGTGATGTGACATCGTCTCCCATTATTCCCCCATGTGTGATATTTACCTGCGTCACTGTGATCATGTAGAACAGAGTGGATGTTCTGGATCGTTCTCACAATAAAAGCATATATGGGATAGACGTTTTTGAATCTACTGTAGTTGTAGTCTTAGAGGTTAACGTACAGCGATACTGTGAACGTGTGAGTGTGTAGCCTAAGGACCGGCACCCTCCTAACCCTGACTGTGACCCTAACAGTGACCCCTGACCCTAACAGTGACCCCTGACCCTAACAGTGACCCCCGACCCTGACCTTTAGCCAGGACTCCGTTTCATCGACTGTGCTAGATGACATCATAAACTTGACATACAGCAGGAAGTTGCGGTTGCCTGACTTGAGCCTTGATAGTCCATGGATCTGTGTTTGCTCCTTCAGTCGTTTCATCGATCAGATCTGGATCAATATTTGTGTCCTGATCCGTTGCAGGATACACCTATCTGAGTTTTTGAGATTTAAAGCAGAAGCTCTATCCCCACTGCAGACAAACCTCCAGCCACATCTATACATTATTTGTTGAGCTACGTTCCTGACAGACGGACGGACAGGCGGACAGACAGACAGACGGACCGACGGATGGACGCCGACGAGTAAACAAACCCCGTCCGGCTGCCGTAACAATAACAGGGCAGCAGCTGCACGGCGATCAGAGTCCTGCCCACGATGAATAATTCAAACCTTGTAAGCGGATTGAAAAGAAAGCAAAGCCAGGACGTCTTTGTTCAGCACGCGTGTTTCCGTGCTTCATCACGGCCTCAGCCCGTTTCCCCCCGCAGTCTTCATTAGCGGGAGAGGACGGAGACGTACGGACCTCCCGTATGATCTCACACAGACGGTGTCATGTGACTTCCTGCCGCACACGACTGCACACCGCCGTCTATAGGATCTCCATATTGTTTACCACGTGTACGCTTCAGGCCGCGATCGTCTTACTGTTGCGCAATCCGGCGGGCGCGGCCCAACGTGAGGCGCTGACCCGTCTCACACGCTCATCGTGTCTTTGTTGTGTGTGATACGTTTCCTATACGTTACCAAACACGTGGATCACATTTGCGTCTGTGAATTATTCGCAGCATTGTTGCAAATCGGTGGGAAATGATGTAAATTTGCGGTCAGTCAGTTCAACCTAAAGACTCAAACTGTTTTTTCTTGGCGTTTCTTTCTGTCGGCTCTTCTACGCTCTGACTGATACAGAGCCTCTATGTGTGGACCGACATGTGAGTCTGGCTTACATGGCTGCTGCAAATACACAAACAAATCACACCTCAGTCACACACACACCCACACACAGCCGCACACACACAGTCGCACACACACACACACACACACGCACACACACGTGCATCCATCAGTGCTGTTGTATTTCACAGTGAGGCGTGTAGGCTGCTGTCACCGCGCAGCCATACACGTGCATAATAATAACGCTTCTCTGTGTGAGAGAGAGAGACGTGCCGCAGAGAGACAAATGGGGTAGTGTGTGCCTGTGTGTGTGCCTGTGTGTGTGCCTGTCTGCGTGTGTGTGTGTGTGTACCTGCTCCGTCTTTTAACTGAGGTAATATTGGCCTCGGGGTGGAAAGGGGAGAGAATTCTGGCCTCTATCATTTGTCATATCGTTCATTCACCTCCGTTAACGTGATTCTCCTTCCCCCGGCCACACACACACACACACACACACATACACACACACATACATACGTGCTCCTGCGGTGCCACCCACGCCTCAGAGCCCCGGCGGTCTTGGGGCTGAGAGCTCATGTGGAGATCTTAATGGGCGGAGGAGGCGGAGCTCTAATAAATCAGAGCGGGAATTTATTTATACAAACGCACATTTTAATTGTGAACGACTGCGTGAGGCCACCTGCTCCTTATTTATCAGCGTTTATTGAATAGAACACATTTAAATATAGAGCCTAAAGGAGCCTGTGTTGCTGTGATGTGATGACTTCCTGCTGTTCGTATCAGGACGCAAATATGATCAGAAGAAGAAGAGGATTGCTGTGTTTGAGTATGAACGGTTCCTTCTCTTCTTCATGTGTTTCTGCTGTGACAGTGCAGCAGCTCAACCTGGACGACTCCCCGGTCCTGTTGTGTTAAATTGGATTGTTTGTGAAAGTAAATATGCAGATTGACAGAGCGGCGTTGGACCGCAGCACGCGTGACTGTCGGGACTTCCTGTTTCCTTGCGTGTGTTCCTGTCTGAACGCAGGCAGGGACGCTTCATGCTGCATTCATGCTGTGTGGGAAATGCTAAACCTTTACGTACATGTGTTCATGTTGTTGTGTCATCGTTCCAGACCTCTGACTTTATGGAAAAGTCCCTGATTCCATTAAAGTATTGATCGATCAGTGCAGATTCCTGAGCGATTCTCTGGAGCCTTCATAAAGCTTCTGGTGATTGATCAGTTGTGGCTTGATGATTCCTATGATCCATGGTGTGAACTCATCACACACCAGCGTTCCTCCCTGTAGTCTGATCCCGTCTCAGATATTGATTTTCCATTCCTGCATTGATCACTGGAGCATTAAAGGAGCCTATCAGCCTCAGTCGTCTTCACCCAACCACTTACCCATCAATAGGCCGGGAACGACATCGCCGACCTTCAGCCGGCTCACTTCATCGGCTCTGTCACCGTGCCAACGCTGCAAAACAACAACCGGAATACTGGAGACAATCAGAAGGGGCCGGCAGATTGATCCTTTCTCATAGAAGGATGATCTGAAGTGTCTGGGGACGTCGCTGTTGCCTTTTGTCATATTTAACCCTTTGAGCGCCCTTATTGTCTAGTTGACCCTCTGCTTCACGTCCTGCTGAAGTGTCCTTGAGCCGTGGCAGAGCAGCGGATCCACACTACAGTGATACGTGCTGAGGGAATTGGGAAGCATCTGTCTTGTGTTTGTGTTGACTTTGATAAGATGCAGTAAATGGCAGCTGCTTAGCTCTGCTGCTGATAAGAAGCACAGGCTGCTGTCACTTCCCTCAGAGCTTCCTCTCCTCCGTCTCTGCCACCGCCAGGAAAACACATTATCAGGACATTATTCAAGCTTGGACTCGCCAAAGTTTCCTTATGTGTCAACCGAAGAGGTGAACGGCAACGGAATGTAAACTAACCACAGGATCAGGACGCCCCCGCTTCATCCTCGGAGCGACCCAGATGTCCGTCGCTCTATATTCAAATGAAGCGGCAGTCAGATGGTTTGATATCGTGTGACCTCGCTTCCTGAAACAGCAGCTGAGCAGGTGTGTTGAGGCGTGAAAGCAGTGTGTGTAGATACGTCTGTCCCTGTCTGTCTCCATCTGTCCCAATCTGTCCCTGTCTGTCCCTGTCTGTCCCCATCTGTCCCCGTCTGTCCCTGTCTGTCCCCATCTGTCCCCGTCTGTCCCTGTCTGTCCCCATCTGTCCCCGTCTGTCCCTGTCTGTGCGCATCTGTCCGCATCTGTCCCTGTCTGTCCCTGTCTGTCCCCGTCTGTCCCTGTCTGTCCGCATCTGTCCCTTTCTGTCCGCATCTGTCCCTGTCTGTCCCTGTCTGTCCCCATCTGTCCCCGTCTGTCCCTGTCTGTGCGCATCTGTCCCCGTCTGTCCCTGTCTGTCCGCATCTGTCCCCATCTGTCCCCGTCTGTCCCTGTCTGTGCGCATCTGTCCGCATCTGTCCCTGTCTGTCCCTGTCTGTCCCCGTCTGTCCCTGTCTGTCCGCATCTGTCCCTTTCTGTCCGCATCTGTCCCTGTCTGTCCCTGTCTGTCCCCATCTGTCCCCGTCTGTCCCTGTCTGTGCGCATCTGTCCCCATCTGTCCCTGTCTGTCCCTGTCTGTCCCCATCTGTCCCCGTCTGTCCCTGTCTGTCCCCATCTGTCCCCGTCTGTCCCTGTCTGTCCGCATCTGTCCCCATCTGTCCCCGTCTTTCCCTGTCTGTCCGCATCTGTCCCTTTCTGTCCGCATCTGTCCCCGTCTGTCCCTGTCTGTCCCTGTCTGCCCCTTACATCCATCCACCAGCCTGCGAACAAGGACACGACTCTGGAGTGAGACAGAGTGAAAGTGTGCTCTGTTATCCCCGCTCACTGTCCCACTCCAGCCCCAGATTGATTTTAGAAGAAGGGGTTTTTTGGGTCAACAAACGTGAGCAGAAACTGGCAGAAAAAGCAAAGAAAAAGGAGAAAATGTTGAATTACCTTAAGATCTGGGAGCTTTATATGTAGCTTATTCTTTATTAAGTTCATATTCAGATTTTGTGGGTGCTCACTTGTGTAACGAATCACTTGCGGCGGTTGCATTTTAGGTAGAAGTTGTTTGCCGACCTGCTGTCATAACTCCTAACCTTAACTTCCTGAAGACACTTTCACCTTGAGTCTGGTTGAACATGGAGCTCCAGCAACAGCAGATATGAGGAAGTGAGGAAATAATTAGCTTAAATTATTGAGCCCTGGACTTAGAGGATTTGCTTCAGAGTGGATTCACACACGTTTAGCATCATTTTCAAGATTGAACACCGTCATTAAAGTAATCAGCATAATTGCCATATATTCTTACGTGCTGCGGCTGCACCTGTGTTTGCTCGATAAGGCATCGATCTAAGAGTCGCCGTTTGTCCATTAGCCGCCGCAGCACAGATTGCGACCACACAGGACCTAAATTACAGCTGCGGGCTCTGCATACTGATCAAGCGGAGGAGGAGGAATGTAGGGAACGCAGCGCTGACACACTCACCGGGAGCCTGGAAGCTGAACGGCAGGGTTAGAAAACACCGAGCGCCGGGTGAGTCACTGCTACGCATCTGGATTTATAGTTCAGGCTTAGCAGCGGGGGTTGATGAACAGTAATGCGTCTTTGTGAGGTTTGGACGTAAAGACGCACCTGTAGAATCTTTGTCATGATGAACATCTCCTAACAGATCAGCAGCGTTCTTGTAAAAGTCGCCTGCTTCTCGTTTATGTGGTGAAACAGCTGAGTGCTTGATTGTCTGGGTTTGTAATAAAGCTCAGCGCCGGGCTTCACGGTTTACTTTGTTAGAGATAAAGAAAGACAGACTAACGTACGGTTTAACTGCAGGGGATGCAGCACCTCCATATGGCTCTTAGAAGATAAGTCGCTCTCATCACAAATTCAATTTAAGGTCGAGTCATAGGGGATTAAATCATGGAAGCTAAACTGCTCCCACACCAGAGAACACAGAGCTCTGGCCTCAGACGAGGACGCCAGGACATCAGAAGTATCTCACACTACCTCGCAACAGTGTCGACAATCTCTGCATCACGCACACACACACACACACACACACACACACGCATACAACGGATGCGCCGTATAGGATTAGAGTTCCGTTAAATGCAACTCTGAACTCTAAGAGCAGCAGTGGTTGAGGTTGTTGTGAAAGCTGTGACGCAGGCTAACAGGATCGTCTCACACAGACACACACACACGCACGCACACACGCACACGCGCACACACACGCACGCACGCCCGATACTGCAAGAGTTGCACGATATTGGCACCAGCAGCCCTCAGAGGTGGTGAAGATGAATGGCGTGCACAGAGGGGGGTCTCCTGTGGAAGAGAGAGGAGGGGGCGGGGGAGGGGGGGCTCACCTGGCGCCCTGCTGATCGAGCGCTCGATAAGGTCGATTTATCAGCCTGCCTGGGTGAGAGATGGGCCTGCCAGAGCGTCCGCCCGCTCTCCACACGCTCGCTTGAATAAATAATGGAGGATGTGCGGGGGCGAGTGTGGGCGTCGCTGACCAACGGGACGAGGATCCTCTGTCACCGGCCGGCAGGAGGCGGCGATGAGTGATGGATTGTTTTTACTTTGCTGATAAAGTATTTTTGCAGAGGAAGATGACATCGATACAGGAAGGACGGCTGAGGAAGAGGAGGAGGAAGAGGAGGAGAAAGAGGAGATACCCGCTGTATCAGAGACACTCAAGTCTGAGCTGTGCGATTATACGCCAGATGATGCAGTGTGTGTGTGTGTTTGTGTGTGTGTGAGGGGGTTGAAGAAGTGAGTCATGGTGTTTGAAGACGGAGCAAAGTCGACGAGACGCGGTTTCACTTCAGGCGCCGCGTCTCTGCCAATCGGCTGTAAAGACGAGAGAAGAAGAAGCGTCCCTCAGTACTCGCTGGTGTCAGTTACTCCGACGAGAAGTTCCTCCGCTGCAGATGTCAAAGTGTGGAGATGTGGAGAAGTACAGAGGGGAGAGACGGCGATGAAGCATTCCATTCCTCCTGACTGAACTTCAGTAGGAATAACACATCAAAGAGCCGCAGCTTCAGGCCTCAGCTCAAATAAACTGCAGAGACAAAATGTCCAAAACAGGACAGGTATCGTCCCCGAGGAGACGGAGAGGATATAAAACTTCTTGAAAGGGCCGGACGTGTGTCCGCTCCACTCAGAGTGAGATATGGATTCATGTCGGGTTTCTGCTCCTCAGAGGAACTTCAGCTCCGTTTCATTCTGAGACGATGAGCTGCAGATCACAAGGATGCAGCTCATCGACACGTGAGGCAATTAAGTCAAACATGGGAGTTAGAGAGGAGAACAAGAACTCACACGTTCACACTCAAGCTGCCTGGTGATGTAAATACAGTAAATGAAGCTTTCATGTTCAAACTGCAGCTTTATTCTGATGTTTCCTCCTCCTGTTGTGATAGAAACATCTCTCTCTCTCTCTCTCTCTCTCTCTCTCTCTCTCTCTCTCTCTCTCTGTCGCTCTCCCTCCCTTTCTCTCTCTGTCTCTCTCTCTCTGTCTCTCTCTCTCTGTCTCTCTCTCTGTCTCTCTCTCTCTCTCTCTCTCTGTCGCTCTCCCTCCCTTTCTCTCTCTCTCTGTCTCTCTCTCTCTGTCTCTCTCTCTCTCTCTGTCTCTCTCTCTCTCTCTGTCGCTCTCCCTCCCTTTCTCTCTCTCTCTGTCTCTCTGTGTCTCTCTCTCTCTCTCTCTCTCTCTCCCTCCCTTTCTCTCTCTCTCTCTCTCTCTCTCTCTCTCTTTGTGCTCTCTGAGTTTGGTGTTATTTGCATTTTAATGTGTTTCTTTCTGCTCGTTTCACCAAATTTCCTGAGCTCCGGGTGCGGTGACGGTGAGTTTGTGTCATTTCCAATTCAAATTTCACAACAAAGCCGAACCTGTTTAGTTTCTGCAATAAACACAATTTATTTGGACTAACAAACCGTTTGAGTATCCAGAGCGTTGGGACGCTCTTTAGTCCCGTCTGAGCGTCTCTCTCTCTTTGTGCTCTGCTTGTATTCTTCACCACAACCATGAGTCACAGACACACACACACACACACACAAGGACATAGAGCAGCAGGGACCTAGAGTAGCAAGGACATAGAGCAGCAAGAAGCATCTTGCCATTCCTCTTCTTTCCAGTCTGACACACACACACACACACACACACACACACACACAGTCTGGTTTCCATTCACCTGCGAGGACACTGAGTGTGTGTGTGACGCAGACGGAGGCCTCAGATTCAAACACTGGAATGGAGGAATGGAGCCTCCGTCTTATTCTTTGTGTTTGCTGCTTTTAGAACTAAAAGATGAGTTTAATAAATAATAAGAGTTGATAAAGCCCAACAAAGACTTTTATGTGTGATTGTTTCATTTCAAAGCTGAAGCGTCTTTAAAGCTCCATACTGATACAAACCTGCCTGATCTCCGCTCAGCCCGTTCATCCTCTGAGCTCTGTGATCAGAGACGTGAAGCTTTGAAGGATTGACTTCATTAAAAATGGATCGTCTTCAAACGTGCTGAGCCTTTGTTTGTGTGATCTCCCACAGGAACCAGTATCCTGTCCTGGGACCAGAGACCAGGGAGAGATCGGATCGACCTGGGTGTTAACACGTGTGTCGCACAGCCGTAGCATCATGTGACAGGAGTGTAAAGAGATCAGGTGTGTTCCTGTGCCCCATAGCTGAGCCACAACACAACAAGGTCTGAAAGTATTGAGCTTCCCTGCAGCAAGGTCTCAGTTTGTGTCACATGTTTGTGTTCAGGGCCTTCAGACCTCATCCAGTGGATCGATTCCTCTCCTGCCGCCTGTGAGGAGTCGCTCTCTGCTCCTCTCACGTGTGTG